>NW_025335268.1:125072193-125267259 GCF_004798865.1 Varanus komodoensis
CCATCAACACAAGTTCAAAAAAGAACACAGCATCCTACTATTACATCAAAACTGAAATAACAAAAATGCAAAGTTAGGATAAAGTGCTACCTAATATCTCTCTTGCCAAGTTAAAAAAAAGCACAAGCAATTGAAAAGAAAGACAAAAGAGCAGGAAGTACTTACCATTTTGTTCAATAGTGGTGTCAGTCTTACTTCTTCATCCCTGAATAACCTGAGCTATAAATAGGGAGTTTAGGAACCAGTGTAACAATTCATGGAACTAATAGAGTTTCTCCAAGAATGTTAACAAAGAATAGGGTGGTAGTATAATGTCCTTCCCAGAACTGCAGCAGTAACAAAAGTGTTTCTCCATCAGAAAGTCAATGTAGTTCAGATGGAATACAAACAGCAGGAGGGAAAGAGGAGTGGTGGGGAACAGCTGAAATTTCAAAAGCTGGCTGACCAGGTCTAGCGAAGTGGCTGAGATGATACCCCTAAAAGACCAGCCCTCCCCAAACCAGTTCCCTCCAGATGTGTAGGACTATAAATCCCTTCAATGGTTACAGTGCCTGGGGATGATAGGAGTTATAATCCAGCACTTCTAGAGGACAGTGAGTTGGGGGACTCTGAATGAGACATTGAAAAAGCCTTTATTACCTGCTGTGCGTTACACTATTTCTGCATCTCTGACAATAGCACAATTATCCATCCCTGCATAATTCAGGGATGATAGTTTGCTAAAGGGCAATAGCTGTACTGATGTTAACTGCTTCCAGATGGAAGCCTTCCAACCACCATTCTAAACTCATTGGCAGCTTAGATCTAGTTATTTTAACATTCTTCTGTCCCTTAAAGAAGTCTTTAGTATTAATGTGCATTTCCATACTGCATTTATTCACTGTAATCAACTTTCTGCCACCCTCTTGTTAGTAAAGTCAAACAATGTGGGTGGACTCTATGTATCCCTTTGACTGATTTAGTATAAATTTGCTGCCATCGAGATGGCATGCCTCATGCAGCAGGGTTAATCTGACCTTTACTTTGCACTCTACCCTATTACCTTCATGCACACTGCTGCTCAATTCAGAGCAAACACAGAGATTTGATGTATGTAAAGAAGACAGTGGGAAGCAACTCTCCTCTTGAACTTTCCCACCCAGTGTGAAGTTTGCAAAAGGGGTGGGGGTGGGGAGTAAGGGAATCTTTCCTGTATTTCCTTGTGGCTGCCATTTTCACATTAGTGACACCTGCATTGTAAACATGATGGCCTGTGTTCAGTTGTTAGCGGTATAATTTATATCTCCCTGAGTGATGCTACATATGGAGTGGAATAAAATCACTGTTTGATTATAACCTGGGTAGGAGTACATGCCCATGAACTCTGTAGGACCAAACTCTGCTTCAGCCATTCCTCTCATATATTGGAGCTATTCTTTTGTGCCTAAAATTGACCGATATATGAATTATCTAAAAATCTGAAAGGATGTTGGTTTAAAAAAATACACATACAATTGGTTTTTCCCCCTTGTAATTCAGAGAAGCTTAAAAGGTAATCAATTTGGAAAGCTAAGTGTCTGCCCTCTGGTGGCACTGAAAATATTTGCATCTGTCTGCACAACCTGAGACTGTGATAACTGAAAGAGTGCCTTCTCCTTTACCAACCTGACAGGTTATCAGAGGCCATCCTCCTGTTGGTTCTACAAAAACACATGACCTTACAGGAATGCACGAGCAGAAGAGCCTTCAGTGTGGTGGCCCCATTTCTATGGAACTCCCTGCCTCGGGAGTTCAAACAGACTCCAAGACTGTGCTGTTTTCGGCACTTGCTGAAGACATCCTTGTTCTGGGAAGACTTTCTTGCTGACTAGCCATGCTTTTGGTGTTATTGTGTTTTAAATGCTTTAAAGTAATGTTTTTATTCTTTTATTTCCATACTTCTCCACATCCAAGATAAAAATGTTTCCCAAATGGCATGTCCCAGAACCCTGATATTTCGTACATGAATTGGGGCTCCAGAAAATTTTGATGCTGGCAGTATTTCCTCCTCTAAAATACTAGTTATAATGTTGGCCATCACATTTCTCATTGGCTTCTGCAGGCTGGAACCAATTAAGAAAGCAGAGCAATCCCCACCCACTCCTCAAGGCATTATGGACAACCCTGAGAATGCACAGGGCTGTAAGAGCACAGCGTTTGCATCACATGGCTGGTGTATCGTACCACAGTCAGGTCATATGATATAGATTCACAAAGAGCAGGGGCTGATGCCAAGTCTCAGTCTCTTCTATAGGTCGCAGCAGGAGGTGGCTGAGCAGACTATTTGTGTGCCTGTTTCTGATGGGGGGGGGGGGTGCTGCAAGCCTGGCAGCCAACTTGAATTAATCCAGACCCTGAGCGGAAAACCAGAGAGTACTAAGGTTTTGTATTTGTTTATTTATTTACAACATAGGTACAGCTCTAAGCTCTACAAATTGACTCTACGGATCTATTCTCTACTAATTTTTAGGACTTTGGAGCAACTCTGAGCTTTGTAAATACATGTTTAATGCTTCAGAGCATTAAATATCAATATAAAATGCTCTCTAAACAAAATTTTGACTTCTGGCTCTGTAAATTAATACTTCTGTATAAAACACCCCTCCCCCCCAAAAAAAATTAAAAACTCAAGCAAAAAACCAAATGCACTTTTGAGTCATGCATGTGACTATTTTTCAGTATGGAAATAAGCTTAATTTCTTTTACTTGATCCAAAATTTATCTGACACACTTTGTCCTTATCCAAGAGTTCTCTTTCAGCAATGTTCATGGCTTTCATTAATATGTTTCGTGCCTAAAAGTGTTCCATGGTCAAATTTGTTTGGGAAATGCTAAAGTTTTCTGAAATAATTCTAATTTCAGCTTCCTAAGTAGACTGGTATCAAAAGAACATTTTTTAATTATGGGCTAGGTGGGGGGAGAGAATATAGCAGACAAGGGCTTTATTAAATTGTACTCCTCCCCTAAATTACAGTAGAAAGAAGTAATTCATGGGAAATAAATCTGCCAATGATTACTCTCCACTATGATGGCTAAAAATGGAATGGCTTTGGGCTCCATGCAGACCAAAGCTAACCCTGATGTATTACTCTTGGCAGTATCATCTAACATGTTCCTACTCTGTGATGCACTGGTATTCACAAGACACTGTTACTTCCACTACTGAAAAGTAATCATTAAGAGCGCCCTTATACATCCCCAGGGAAGGCACTGATTTCTATTTAATATCATGCATTACTTCAATATCACATACAAAGTTATTGTATCTGCCAGGCAAAGGCCACAGACACACCATTATTTTTATCTAACCATATACAACTGGAAAGAGTTATAGGAGGGCATATTTTGACAATTCCATGCTGTAAGCTGCTAAATCCTATAACCATAATAGTGAAAATCATTAAAGTGTGATTGCTTCCCCCCACCTCCAAATTGTCTTGGCTTTTGTCCTTCGTTTCTCTCCCAGTTTTCAGTTTTCCTTTGGGTCAAAGTGTTTTTTGTTTTGTTTTTTGGGGGGGTTTTCCAAGCAGAGCGCAAGTGGCAGAGCACCCACTGATGTCTGCAATGGCAGCACAAATCCTTTTCATCATATGCATACACAGTAAAATCATCCATGCAGTTCATATTCAATGGATGTTGTGCACCTGCACACATACACACAGCATATCCTTCCTCTGAAATGAACATGTAAGTCCTAATGAGTTCAGTGCAGAACATTTCCATTAAGCATGATTTGCAGTCCTAACCTTAAGAAAATGTGACCTTAAGAATCAAGTACGAAATATTCAACCATTTGGAAGCTTTATCACTGCGGACTATTACAGTTCCCATTGCTAATGCAGTGCAGTTCAAAAGTCTGCATAAGGCCATAACATACCCACGAATATACCCACTTAAGTTACATTAGTTACCTTCAATCTTTTCAAACCCCAGACCACTGTTTAACTCCAATATGAAACACAACCACCTGGAAATATGAAAGCCTGGAAATATGCAAATACATAATTAACTTATCATGCAGCCAGAACCCCATAAAGTTCCTTGCTCACCAGATTCACAAATTTGTCCCTCCATATTCATGTCCCACCCTTCATGTAAGATACTAGTTCTAACTGTGCAATGTGCATAATTTCACACATTTGGGAAGGAGCTTTAGAAAAAAACAGAGGCCACACAGTAAATAAAACTGTATATTAAATATGGGTGTGTTTATTGGTTGGCAGCATTTGAATATAACCTGCATGTGTCAAATTAAAGAGTGCTAATAAAAAACCTAGTAACTTCCTTTTAGCTTACATATTTTATATCTAACGGATTTTGAGGAAGAAAGTAACTTGATATAGATTGACAGGGCCCAGCTCCTCAGTTTAAGGAAATGATCACCATCCTGCTCCTGTTCTACAATGATTCACACTGACTGGATAACTGGCCCAACATAGGCAAAGTATTGTTTAAAGGGTTCAATGGAAACACAAACTCATGGCTGAAACTATAGTAAAAGGATGCTTTTACACCTAATGAGAAAACTGAAAACCTTGGGTAGTTAGACACACACACACACACACAAGTAAGCCTGTCTGTTCAGTGCACAGAACCAAAATGCAGCATTAAACACACGTTGAGTGTTCAAGATATTTTTAAAACACAGGTTTTAGCTATAAGCTGGCCTTCATAGGTAACATACTTCAAACTTTTTCTTGATAGCCTCACACATAAACGCACAGTATTTTGTACACTAGTCTTCCAGTTCTTTCAATTGTTAAAGATGGATTTCCAGCCACTGAGAAACACATTTTGGTCTTGGTTTCATAAGGAATGATGAACATATTCAATGTTTGTGCTCAAATCAAGTTCACTGAAAGCTTGTATGTGTAGCTTTAAGAGCCTTTTACTATCATTTGGCACTTTAACAGAGATTTCACAAGATCAGAACTCTGGATATTTAGCATCTTGCTGGTATCATTTTTGCATTAAGGCTCAGTTAAAAAAACAGCCTCGGGAAAGTTAGCACATACACCCCACTCATAATGTCTTGGTCTAAATTCAGTAGAAAACTCTCTAATGTTATTCTGACCAGAGTACAAGTTTCAGAGTTGTCTTATCATTAGTGGGGTCTGTCAACTACGGACATAAAGTGAGACTTCTGACACTAGTGGAAAAATATTAACATCCAAAGTAAAGGACTGTCCACTCCAGTTAATAAGAAAAATGTACATCTAATTTAGTATTATATATTCTACACCAGCTTTGATGGATAAAAGTTATTTACAAATGAATTTAGTACCAAAAGCAAGCTCATGAAGTGGGTAGCTTGCATAATGTCAAAGCCACCAGAAATGTAAGCACATACATGTGCTGTCTGAATCGTATTCATTCACATGGGTATCAAATCTTAAATATTTCCAGATCATCACTATTACACTAAAGAGAGGCCCATTGTTGACAAGATTGCTATTTAAAATGGAAACTTTCTCACCTAAAATGTCTTTGTAATGGGATGGGGATGGGATGGGGTAGATTACTACAGTCTTTTTTTAAATAAACAAGTCAATCTAAGGAGGTTTCTTAATTATCTCAAGAGTTTAGTTTCCAGTTCTTGCAAGGGAACTGATTCTAACTCTCACATACCAAAGACTGTAATCCTATATTGCAAGGGTGCCAAGCCTCTTTCAGCTCAAGGGCTGAAAAACATTTCAGAGAAGCTCTGGGTGGGAATCACATTCCAGTGGTAGGCAGGGTTGAAGGCAAAGGTGGGGGAGCACTTCAGTTTAAGATGTGAATGTTTGTTTTTCTCTTGTGTCTGCAAGAGATGGTATCAAAGCATATTCCTTCCAGTATTAAACTAGAACTTTAAAAAGCAAACATCATGTTCATTGTAAGAAAAAAAAAACCAAAATCCATATAGGGTAGTATCTTTACCAGGCCAACTGGAAGACTATCAAAACTATGCAAGCTTACATAATCTTTCAGACATTCTGACTACAACATTCAGTCTCTCCCTTGCCCATTCCCCCAACTCCCCTGGCCAACCTTTTCTTGTATGATCTTGGTTGTTGAAGAAATCTAGAGATCTCAAAAGGATACATATTTTTGTGAACCTTCAGCTGGACTACTGAAGATATTACACTATATGGGTTTTAAAACTAGAAGGTGTTTGTGCTTTTGTATTACAAAATACTCAAAACTATAAAACTACATGCCACAACAACTGACCTGGAAATTTTATATCAGCTGGAACAAACTCTATAGAAGGCTAAGCCGCTAACTGTAGTTTACATGTGGAATTGTGAGTCAAAGCACATATGATGCATCACACAACACAGATGTACATTCGGTACATGTAGCCCAATATTCTCTACTTTGGTGGCAGGTTTCAGGTGAAGGTCTTTCACAGTTGCAGTGCCCAGGTTCCTTTAACTAAGCACGTCTATACTGAAACTGAGAACTTCAGTACACATGTATGCTTTATCACTAAGATACAGGTTTTGCCCATACTTGTGCAACTATATGGCATCACAATAAATGTGGGATTGGAACTCAGTCCCATGAAACCTAGGAGCAGGAAGAAGACTTTAGTGCATCTTAAACTGAGCAGTTTGGCAGCACTGTACATTTGGTGGCATAAAAACATACCAGAATTGCTTACTTTATCTCCAGCAATGTTTAGGGGCTTTACTTTTAAACAAACTATTCCAAGAGAAAATCCATTATTAATAGTCATTAGGAAATAATTAATTTCCTTCCTCTTCACTTCTTTTTTTTTTGGTCCCAAGTGGTCACATCTCTTGCCTTTGCCTTGCTGAAGGCAGCAGCATTAAGAAGGGGCAAGAGTTCATCTTCGGGCCAAATCCCATAGTTGCCATTTGACGTATATGTTATTGAACTTCATGTCCCAAAATAGCAACACCCTGCCATTCTCAAGTTAGCTGCCCATTTTCACAGTTTCATTTCTCAGAGGGCACACTAAAATATATTATCTGGACATGAGACAAATGCTTGGAAGAATTCAGCTGTAATCCATAAGAAGAAATCCCTGCTTGTTCAAGTACCACTCTTCTCTATTAAGTATGCATTTAAACCAACACATGAATAGCAAATATCTAAAAAATCCAGAATGCACAAGCTCCATTCCCATTTCTTATACTGTTCTTAATAAAGCTGGAAGTTTTGCAGAGTTGATATAAAAGCTTACTTTTTCCATATGAAATGGCACAGTGGTAACATTTGGGAGAGCGGTCCTTCCATTTATTACATCCTTCATCATAGACAGGAGGCGATGGAGAACAGTAAATAAAAGGTGATATGGAAGGGTTTTAGAATAATCTTTTCTTCATGCAAATTCAGACATTTGAATTATCCTCCTGCTCCTTAACAGGGTCAAACAAAAGTGAGTAGTTACCATAGCTGATTAGTAATGTGGCACATCAAATTAATAAGCTTTAAAGCCAAAATGGTAGCTTCTCTTGCAGAATTATAACATAAAGAAATTGCTTTAATGGTAATATTTAAGAGTTGGCTTTTTAATAAAAGGTAAACCCGAGAAAGCTTGCTTTTAGTAGGAGACTAAATTCACATCAAGTTTGCTGGAACATCTACTTGCATTATTTACCAACCATAAACATGAAATACTAAACACCAGCATTCATGCTGAGAAAACAGTACTTTTGGGGAAATTAACTGCTAATGCTCCTAATAAAATCTGTTGTCATGAAAAGTGGCAAATTGTACTCAAAAGTAGCTTCTTTATTACAGAGATTAAAGTAATACATACATAGCCCTCCAGTATGAAATAGGCCTACAACACTACCATCTCTTGCTCACTCCTCCCGTCCCTCCTGAGTACCACACCCAGTGCCTGGAGACAGCTATATTGACAGATACAAAACCAGGCAAAGGATTAAGAAAAATTCACAATATTTGACTGAAACCATTAGTCCCCTCAAAACAAGTTGCACTTTTAACAAAAGAAAACAGGCAAATTCAAACTGATCAGCACACTTACAGGTAGACATCCTATTTCTCATGCTTATGGGAAGCTCAATTTTAGATTTAGATAATGATCTAGCAATATTTGGAATTAAGTTTACTTTCATTAAAAAATATCACCCACTTGCAAATAGTGCTGAAATTTATACATCCAGGCTCAAAAGTATGAACTTCAAGCTAATACCACCTCAATTAGAAGGTAAATATTATGACTCCCAAATTCTTCCCTGGCTCAAGTTTTAGTCTTAATTTCTCTGGCTCAGATTTTAATCCATATGTTCTTCAGTAATCTACTCACCCCCAAATACCTTCTTTCCTTCAACCCCTTTTACATTAGTACAGCTAAATGTGGGAAGCCATTGGATGATGGAAGCAAGGGAAGTCTTACTTTTCCTTCAGATAACCTTTGAAAAAGCTACATGTTCCAGAACTATTTGGTAGCTATGCAACACAGAAGAAGCTGGGAAGGGGAAGAGCCCCATGCAACCCTGCTGGAACCACCTGAAACAGCAATAAAACAAATGCATTTGAGGGACTGGTATGTGGGAAGAAATGTTGGTATTCATGGAGGAGGGAACAGGTGGACTAAATTCAGGTTGCCCTTGCAATACCTTTGCAGTTTTCTGCAACACAAACTAGGCTTGTTTATTTGCCTCTTTCCCCAAATTCCGAGAAATCACTAACTAGGTCAATATGGCACACCATTATTTTTATTGGCAGATTTTTAAATTAATAAACAAAATGGGCTTTCTTTGGGTGGGAAGGGAAGAGGATGGAGAGAGATGGTTGAAATTATAAGAATATGGTTAACAATGAGTAGGAATACTTTTGGAAAATAAAAACTATGCTGCATCTAAAATCATAAGGTAACTTCAGACTAAATTCCTCATACAAAGCTGATTTCTCCATTCTCAAAAAAGCTATTACAAACTAATTCAGGGTTAAATCCCAGAATGTTAATAGCTACATCAAAATACTCCAGGATATTCTATTTACTGTACATCACACATCTAATCTATGACACTGAAAACATGTATGGGATGCCACGCTTGCCTGTATGGGTGCCACGCTTGCCTGGCACTGGAAAATTATAACTGCAATTTATGCAACAGGATGGCACATAGAACGCAGACAGCTTGAAGTGGTTTTGTCCTCCTAGCAAAGAAAGTAATTTTCTCTCCATTTTGGAAAATCTAGCAGAGGTTGTGCATTCTCACCCACAATGCTACATTTCAGAATCACTAAGATTACCCAGCAGCTGTGTGAAAACTCAATGTCAAAAACAGGTTTAAGCAGCACAATCAACTCTGAATGAAATAGGGCTGATATACTGTACACATGATGTGAGGTTTCATCTAGTCCTTATCTAAATGAAAACACCAAATCTGAACTTGTAACAAATTATTTGTAAATTATATACCAATGAATCTGAAGCACCATTCATTCTGTACCAGAATTTGTTTAAATAAAGAAGTGCACAAGTTCAGTGTTTTTTTTTTCAATGAATCATATATTCATCCTCTTCTCTGCCCTCTCAAGGACCAGAAATATAAAAGTAAAAGCTGGGTTTCCCAAGATCCATAGGATATACAAAAGAGGTGAGCGGGGGGCACATATACAGTTTCCACAATATTGGATGCCCAGCCTTGATATGAATCAGAGAGCATTATCCTATTTCATTCTTTAATGCATGATAGCCCCTGAACATGGAGGCCTATATGCATCCAAGGCAGGGTGTGAGACATGGCAGCAGCACTATCTGTCACCTCACCTCTTGTATTTTATCTAGATGGCTGTTTCAGCAGTCTAGATGAAGCATCATAGAAAAGAGAAGGAGAACAGAGCATCATTTGGTCCTCAGCCTCATCTCTGCTCTCACTCCCCATCATGTTTCTTTAGCCCTCTCTAAGGTTGATTTCCAACCTCAGAAATTCAGCTGGTTGAGGTTCTTTCTCCACCAATGGTGAGGGAATTGGGCAGAGGTTCCACATTCAAAGTCCCAGCTTTGCAGTTGGAAAACCTCCAAGCTGGACTTCCAAATAATCCTATGGCCACCCCAGACAATGTCAGAAGCTCACTGGATTGCTATAAGGATATATGTGACTATCAAGCATATTCTACTGCCCTTTCCAGCAGTCCTTGATTACATTAAATAATCTAAAGTCTTTTGCATGTAGCATGCATGTTAAAGCCCAGCATGAAGTCTAAATTAACTGAAGGTTTAAGACATCATAACCTTAAAGTGAGACTCAGTCTACCTCTTTAGCACTGGTTTACATTTGAATAGAAAACACCCTACTCCTTATACTATGTTAGATGCACGGTCTGCCAATGCAGGAATTTCCAGTGTAATTATACATGCTCTGAAAAGATGAATTGATGCAGTGACATTTCCATTTATATTACTAAGTAGCTTCATGACTCGTTTATTACAGAATACCCTGAGATATTGGGAAAGCTGTGAACTCTATAGTGCATTAAAAGCAGGTGAAAAGGTGGGGTTAGTAAACAGGAGTAAGGACTGGGTTAAAATACACAAGTGAAGAATCCAGACAGTTTGTACCCCAAGAGCTGCATCCTCCATTTCCAGTTTAGAAGGCAAACATCAACCATTCTATGTAGTTGCATAAACAGCATCAATCATCCCACTTTAAACTACTTTCTTGGCACAATTTATTTTTCCTGACTCCTTCCCCCACCCCCACCCCAAAAAGCTGTTTGCAAATCATTAACAATATTCTATTCTAAACTGTCAGTTTAACAGCCCTATAAAACACTTTAGAGCTTTTTAAAAAGTGAGCATGCTGTAGATATTAAAACTGCAGTCTCCCTTTCAGGAAGCTTAGTTCACTTTCAAACTAACTTTCAAGTCCTATCTATTCATTGAGACATAAAACCCTTAGCTGAAGGCAACAGTTCACTATATTGGCAAGTGCCACATACACTTTAGTAAGAGGAAATCTTATACATTTCAAGACACTAGTCAAGCCCTTTGTAGTTAATTGTTTATTGTTTGATTTTTAAGATGAAGGGCAATGAAGTGGCACAGCATAATTTCAGATTTGTTCTGGATGATCAAGTTCAAGCCACTTGTTGAATTATTACTCTCAGCCTTCTCCTGGGTAAAGCTTTTGGTGTTAGTGAGCCTATATTATGGAATGCCATCCCATTCACTGAAAGTAGGGAATTCAAGCAAAGAAATAAAACTGGATCTCAAATTTCACAGCAACTTTCCAAAGCAGGAAGGATACAAACATTCTTTACTTAGGCTGCATAACTGTTTAAAGATATTTTTTATGATCAGAGAATGATCAGTTAAATAAGAGTACTGCAGATTTAATTTCACATCTTGGCTATACTCTGACAAAGAAGTAGTCACCAAATATAGCAACTAGGTCCTGTCCCAAGCCAGGGATTAACTAATGCCCTCCCCCAAACCTTCCCCAAGCCCACCCCCTCCCACAGCCCTTTCCAAAGTCTCCCAACTAGACAACACTGTTGGCAAATCAAGACAGCATGAAACATACATCAATAGAAACAAAAATGTGACATGTGCCAATGCATCAGGTTAACTATCCTATTAAAATGACACAGTTCTCCACACCAGCATTTCTGCTCAGGAGCCAGTTGCACCTTTGCCACCTAGGGATAAGCTTTACAATTTCGAGCATGCTCTGTGGTGCATTTACAAGTGCTGTAATGCTACAGACAAAAAAAAGTCAGACACCTGACAGTTTTCCCTGGGAGCAGTTTTCAGTGACCCAATGCGACTGTCTCACTATGCAGTGACTGTCCCACCATGCAGTGACACTCAAAGAATAATCCAATGCTTTAGCACAAATTATAATATCCAGTTCATTATGGTGTAAGGCATGTGGACAAGAAAAGGTATCAGCAGTATGCAGCAGGAAGAGAAGAATTCCACACCAGCAAAAAGCATTGGTTATGATGCTCCAGTTCATTCACTTTTAAACTGATTTCGAATCCCTGATTCCTATTTACTGAGGCTGGAATTCATTTAGTTTCTGAAACCATATGCTTTTGAGTAAGTGGTGACCAATTCCTTGTGCTTCTGTCCATTGTTAAATGTCAAATTGGCTGAAACTGTAGTAGAACGGAGCACCAGGGATGTCCTGCAAGTGACTGTAACTTGGCCTTCTCCTCCAAGTGTCACTGTACTAAATTTGGGTCAGGGTGTGGGGTGCAGAGAGACAATCTGGCCCAGCCACTAGCACTGTCACAAAAAGTTTCTTTAAAAAACCAAGGCAAACAAAGATTATGACAACCTCCTTTATAGAAGCAGCCCATGTTTTTAAAAAATCTTGCAAAATCAAAGTGTTAGACTTCTCAATCTAAAAAAAAGTTACATGCATGAGCTGAGAAAGTGGCCACCACAGCTATCTCAACAGCACCTTACTGTACAAAATCTAAGACTTTAAAAGACTGATCTTACATTTGAAGCCTTCTTTAACTGAAAATATAAGAAATCTGGCTATGGCTGGGACAACACACAGGAACATTTCAGAAGGTGAAGCTAGCGGCCTTGCTCTTTAGCTTGCCAAAACTTTGTTAATAGGGAAGGGGTACTTCATGCACAAGATGTGTTTTACAAAATACATATCCAAGAAAAAGCAAGAAAACCCCACTCTGCACTAGAATGCAACACTCAAACATTTGCACTGCCAAAGGCTTCTGCACATGTCTTGTTTGACAGAGGAAGCATGTGAAAGCGGCAAAAAGAGGGGAAGAAGGGAAATCCAAGTTTCAGTCTACTTTTCAAAATCTATTTCTCTTATAGGGATGTCTTCAGTCATCTGATGTCAGACAGTGCACTCTCATTTGAGAAGGATGTAGTGACAACAGGAGTGCCGTTGTTGGCCAGATAGCCTTGCCTCAAGGTTTCAAAATATGAGGCCTGCACAGGTTTGTGATACTGCAGAACTTTTATGGCATCATCTATCTTAAACCATTCCCTTTTCCTTCCTGTAGACAAAAAAGAGAGGAGGGGACAGTTAGCAATACAGCAAAGCAACTGAAGGATTTATATTCCCTTCTATAGAAAATGTCTAGACAAATTGTTTACTGATTTCAAATATAACTATTCTTCAGCAGCAAGGTGATAGCTGCCAAGATATGTATGATTCACTGACTGGATTTTTACCTCTTAAGAAACAAACAACCAATTATTCAACTTTTCATTAAATAGATTTACATTACAACAGCAAGGCTGTAGTGTAACAAGTACTCACCACATTTTTGAAATCAACTTTATTAATACTAAAGGAAAGAAAGGTAATGGGAAATAATGTATTTTGTAAGGAAAATACTGAAACAAATACAATGCAATCAATCACTTTAGAAAAGTCAGTAGGAGATTTATAGGGAAAATATTGTTGTGTTACTGTGAAGCATTACTGTGAAATAAAAATATGCATGGAAATAAATTTGTAGCTGAGAGGGAAATAGCTTGGTAAGAAACGATCTGCTAAGTAATATGTTATCTACAAGGTGTGTAACTTTCTATAAAAATGAAGAGTTTCTGTGCAATCCAGGAACTGAAGGCAAAAACCCCCCTATGGGTATGATGAAGTATATGTTAGAAAGAATAATACCATTTTAAAAATTATGTGACACTCTGTTATTGCTACTGGAGTTGTAATTAGTGCATTTCCTTTTCAAACACACACAAAATATGAACCATTTATTACTTAAACATGCACATCCTCTAAAAAAAACCCTGGTAATGTAGGGTAAAGCTCCTGCCTTCTAGCATATCAGGTTAGGCTGCTGCTTAATTTTGCCACAGCCTAACTTTTCAATGTGAAAAACAATTAATATGCTTATATACTCGCTCCCATTATAAAAATGCAACAAATTTCAGTTTTCACCTTTGTTCAACTGTCCGCTATTTTTACCAAATAGTAATAGATGGATGGATGGTAGAGAGAGAGATGGATGAATGATAGACACAGGGAGAATATACTGGTACATAAAGGAATGATCAAGGATGATGGGAGATACATGAATGACTGATTATTCTGAAAAAGATGGAATTCCCAGGTATATCACAAGAGTTTTCAAATCATGCAAGACTGCTTTAGGAGATGAGTTCAGTCCATAGACTGAAGGTTTTTCTCCTCCAAAAAAAGTAGGAAAACCACCTAGTGTGGTACTTTTTTATTTCTAAAGAAATAACATAAGTATACAAACTTAATCCAACACAGAGAAGATGATTCAGCTGCCTCCTCCTACAAGGAATCAGGAATAATGATGCACATAAACATCTTACCAATATTCACAGAATCTTCCCAGTCTTCTAATACTTCTGTGACAATTAATACATAAACATATGTTCTGTGTTTCCTGTCCTGGTTCTGAAAGGAGAAGGAGCAACACTAAAGTTAGGCTGCAAGCATACAAGATACCTGGTTCACACATCATGCTAAGATGTGGTGGGTTTTTAATATGGGTGGTTGCAGGGTAGCTTAACATAAAGTGATTTTTCTGTTTTTCACAAACAAGCTTCCTTGAGAACCTGTGGCTTGTAGAAAGATTGTTTAGGGTGACTTGTTCTCTGAGTGGCTTGTTATGGTGTGTGAACCTGACAATTTCATCATGTGTTGTTGCAAACAGCTAGAGAGCCTCCCTACAAATATAGCAAAACCCTTTGCTGCTCTCCATGATCTGGCTAGTTCACCACCATTCTCTTTCATCCCTTCTTAGTGCCCTTCATTTTCTCTTCATACATTGTGAAAAAAGGAAACTAGAGAGTGTCCCAAACACATTTACAATTTTGGTCAGTTCTGTGCAAATGCACAAGCATGACTGGCAGTTGGCATTTGAATGCTCTGCTGTGAAATGTGCATATTTTTAGTAAACTGTCTCATTTGTCTGTTTTGAAATCTGCATACCTACTCAGTCCCTACATATGTTTAGTGATCCTTCCAGCTGCTCTGTAACCTTTCTGACAGGAAACAGCAGAAACTAGTGGAGGTACGATAAACATGGAATGGTTCAGGGAAGAGTTCAAAGCAGCTTGTGTCTGCAGAAGAAAGGGAACTTTAGGGGTGAATGTTATTACCTCAGTAGAATGTAAAGCAGCCTTTAAAGAGGAGGGGGGGTCATGTGCAAGAGAAGCCCTGGAGGATGAAATGTAGAAGGCTATTGACAAGTATGCTTGACTAACTAGTATGCTTGACTAACTAGTGGATAAGCAGTCTCATTCAGGACCACTCCCCAGCCCAAAACTGTGAAGGTGGAAGTGGAGGATGAAAGGGTTATATGCTAGGTGTGATAATGGACCTCTGGACTTGTGGGCCTGTGTGCTTGCAGAAGACCACTCAACTAAAAATTTTAAAAATTGCTAATACAACCCCATGTTCACAAGTACTCAGAAATTTAAAGCGCTCCCATGGTCGGAGGGGAAGTGGGGAGGAAGTCCCCCCACTTCTTCCCTTGCAACCTCAGTAGACCAATAGCAAAAATGATGTTACAACGAATGGAACAAGGACATGAAGATTTCTGCCACGAAAGCCCCTCGGATGTGTGCTGGCAATGACTGAGAAAATTAAGAGAGACTGAGGTAGAAACAAGACAGAGCAAGCCAACAAGTTGAGAATAATGGACAAGCCACCATGGCTTATTCTCAGGAATGCCTTAGCATGAGCTTGCCCCAAGTCTTCAAAAATAATTATTTTCAGTGAAGCACCGATGGGAATATTTTTAAAAATAGCCTAACTTAAAGCAGTCCCTCCCAAGTTTACCTAATGAAATGAAGATTCAAAAACATTTTTAAAATGAAACTACAGATGAAAACATCAGGCACAAATTCAAAATACATATTAGTTACAACCTTGAATCTTGGAAAATGTTAGCGATTTCTAGAGTCAAGTCTTTAAAAGACTACAAATCAGAGGGAATTTAATTAATAATCTTACTGTCTCAGTGTAACAAGTAAAGCTTTTAAACTTTAATCATGTAACATGCATATCGCAAAGAGCGCCCCGACTATGGAATGCGCTCCCCAGAGAGGTCCGCCTGGCGCCATCATTATATGCTTTTCGGTGCCAGGTTAAGACCTTTTTATTTAATCCATATTTTAATATGTTTTAATATTTTTATTATTGTATTTTATTAACTTGCAGCCAGAGTGGGTCGTCAATTTATTTATGTTGTTAGCAGTCCAGAGACGTTAGTAATTGGATGGCATACAAATTTTATAAACGAACGAATGAATGAATGAGAAAAGTGTTTTACCAACTCTGACCATTTTTATACTCACCTCAAATATTCCTACTAATCTTCCTAATGTCCCTTTCACTCCAGCCTATGACAAGTACAAAGAGAAGAAAGACACACATTTACTAATTCAGATTATTTCCTTAATTCAGTAAGAGCCAAACTACATATGAGGTCTAAGATCAGATTTGCAACACCTTTTCAAGCTTATATACAGCTATGGGTAAAAACTTATCTTGTAGCATTAGTGTTTCACAATATATACAATAAGAATTGTTCCCCAAAGCTGGTATTAGTCCCACAATAGAAAAAGAAACAGGTATCTCTATCTTCACTGTATTTTCCATTAGATGAGTGAATAACTAGTGCAGGGTTCTGTTAAGGATTAACTACCCCCTTCTCCAGTGTAGCAGGAATGAGTTAATCTCCTCTTCCAATATCACTGCTCTAAGTAGCACTTGGCCACCTTTACATTTAAAAAAAAAGACATAAGAGGTTCAACCATGACTTCCCATCCAATGTCACACATAATTCATCCTTTTGACTAACTTGTTCATCAACAAATGTGAAAAATGGTGCAGGTGTGAGTTTGTTTGAAAACAATACTAATAACAGGGCTACAGTATAAATGTATATAGTAAGAATGTCTACCACTTGACAAACCTTGACTTTAAATGGAACTGACTTTAAATGGAAGATCCATGCATTAGTACCCATCAAATAAATGGAAAACCAAATGAAAATGAACTGCGCCAACTTCGAATTCCACTTTTACTTTTTAAAGCTTTAAATTTTTCTTCAATGTGCTCATATAAAAGTGGGGTCACCCAGGATATTTTGGTATCCATATTAGAAAAATGACAAAACAAAACTAACATGAGGTACAGCCCATTAAAAAAGTATCCTAAGCAAGTCTTCTTGAAATTAATAGGAGCTATATAAGTCATAGTACTGCACTATTCTAGCTTCCATGCATTTTAACATGGTTTGGGCAGAAGTCAAAATCTGTCCCATTTAACAGAACTGAAAAATTACTTGAGAATACCTGCCATATTTTACCCCATAATGGAAAGGTCTTTTAAAAAAATGATAACTAAATAAATTCATATATATAAAGTAGTATGTACAATATTGGTCCTGAGGATTCTTGACAACTGATGGGAAATGTAACAATACAACCTGAAAATTTGCTCAATACTGGCAAGTCCCCAGGTTATGAACAAGTTCTGTTCCTGAGAAAATGGAAATTTGTCTTTAAGTCAAATTTGCATGTAAGTCAGATCACATAAAGTTGGCCCTCCACATTCATGCAGGTTAGGGGCACAGGCCTCCTGTGAAAGTGGTAAAACCACAAATAGCTCTACCCCGCCTCATCATGCCCACCCAAACTCACCAGTGCCTCCTCCTTGCTGCAAGAAAATGCCAGAGAGATTTCCATCTCTAGATGGGAAAGGCAGGAACGCATGGAGGCCTCCCTTGCACCCTTTTGCATCCTCTCTCTCTAAGGTGATGACGATTTTCCACAATATTTTTAAAAAATAGGCTTTATGGCAGTTTATTTATGGCAGGTAGGCAGACTGTGTACCTCCAAAACTGACAGAGAGAACACTGTGGACATAATCTACCGTGACTTTAGCAAAGCTTTCAACATAGTGACCCATGACATTCTGATAAGCAAATTAGCAAAAAGTGGACTAGTTTGAGAACCTATTAGGTGGATCCAAAATTAGCTGCTAAATTGGACAGAAAGAGTGCTCATCAATGGCACCTTCTCAAACTTGAGGGAGGTAAATAGTGGGGTGCTGCAGGGCCCAGTGCTCTTCAGCATCTTTATCAATAATTTAGATGAGGACGTACAAGGAAAGATAATGAAATTTTCAGACACTACAAAACTGGGTGGAATAGCAAACACCCTAGAAGACAGAATGAAAATCCAGGGCAATCCTGATAAACTTGAATGCTGGGCTGAAAGCAACAGAGTGAGATTCAACAGGGACAAGTGCCAAGTCCTCCACCTAGGAAAAAGAAATCAAGTGCATTGATAAAAGATAGGTAATACGTTGCTCAACAGAACTAAAAAAGAAAAAGGCCTTGGATTTATTGTGAATGACAGGCTAAATATGAGCCAACAACACAATGCAGCTGCAAAAAGTGAAAATGCTATTTTGGGATGCATCACTTTGAAATTATGAGAAGTAATAGTTCCCCTATAATCCTCAGTAGTCAGACTTCATCTGGAATACTGTGTCCAGTTCTGGGCACCAAGATTTAAGAAAGATTCAGAAAAATTAGAAAAGATCCAGAGTAGGGCAACAAAAATGATCCAGGGTTTGGAAACACTGGCCTATGAGAACATTCTGAGAAAACTGAGCCTTGGGAAGGGAAGAGTGGGGGGGGGGGGGTCATAATATCACTTTATAAGTACATGAAAGGCTGTCACAGAGAGGAAGGTCAAGATCAATTCTCACTGATACCAGAGTGTAGGACAAAGAATAATCAACTCAAGTTGTTAAAACCCAAGTTCATGCTAGATATCAAGAAACATTTCCTCACTGTCAGAGCAATGCAACAGTGGAACCAGTTGCCTGTCCCACTCTGGAGACATTTTTAAAAAACGGGATAGTCATCTGAGTAGGATGGTATGAACCGGTGACCTACGACAGCAGGGAGGGGTTGGACCAGATGGCCTTCTTGACCCCTTCCAACTCTACTATTCTATGATTCTATAAATGCAGGTTGTAACTTGAATGTTTGTAACTCAGGGACTGCCTGGACCAGTGTTCAATACCTGGTGTCCACAGGAAAGGATAATGACATAAAATAGAGACATTCTCTGCAATCTTTCCAAATATAGGAGCTGAAGGGAAAATAACTGTTACTGATGTAATGTCAGGTTGAAGTGCCACATATGAAGCACTCTGAAGACTCTCATAGAGAAGCCACAATCATTCTAATGGATTGTTATTGCCATATCAAACACCAGCTCTATTCTGGAATGTGAGAGCTCTGCAGAATATATTTTGGTGACTTATTTAATCTTGGGTTTTTCTAATAGAAGTGAAACATTTCAGGCACTTCAAGTATTAGAATATAGCAACAGCTTGTCAGATGAAAAAAAAGGCTCCAAAGGTTAGAATGCCATTTTAAGTCAAATGTAGTAGCTTCCATAACATGTGAAGTGAAATTTCTTTCATGAGCATCAATCCTTGGTGGCTCCACTGGACCAAACATGGTGATTCCTTGCTAACCAGTAAGATAGCAAAATTGGGTCATGCCCTAGAAAGACAGGTATTTCAATATCCTCAGGGGTACTCCCCAAGGTTATGGAAAAATAATGCTTTACCAAGACACATATATTTAAAAAAACCCAAACATTATGTACATGCAAAGTCCTCCTACAGGAGCAGGACACTGAAAACAATGAGTATTGGAATGGCCTATTTACTGCCACCTATGAAGGAACTCTCCAAGACAGCTTGATTGTGGGGAAGCAGGGGAGATTTCTCTCACTGTACTTGTTGGGCCAGAGGCTTGCTTGGCAGCTTGCTGCACAATTACTCCCAAACTCTTCTCTCATTTGCTCTATCAGTGGGTTGAACCACCCTTTCCCCATACTATACTTCTCTGTTGGGGGGAAGTATAGAGAATTCTCCACCATTCTTCAATCTCATAATTGCTTCAGGAAAAGGAAAGGCTCAGTTCCTTCAGTACAACTTGATTCTTTTTATATCTAAAGCAAAAGTTCAGCTTCAGAGCAGCAGTGAAAGAAAGTGGATGCTATCCACATCCTAGGTAACCACAGTTGCAGGCACTGTGGTCTGCTTATGCTTCTCAGAAGAAATGGAGTGAGGATAGGTAAGTTAGATCTAGAACTTTACTATCAAGGCCATCCTACTGCACTTCCAGGTATGGAGAATTAAAAGCATTTCAATAGTTATAGCACCAACAGCAACAAAAGCATCACTTCAGGAAATCAGGCATTAAGCAAGACCATTTACCAAAGCCAAAAAGCAAAATTGGGGGGCTTTATTCTGGCCAAGAGTTTTATCTTTGGTATCTCTTCTTATTTCTCTGATCTCTGTTATCACTTGCTGCTTTTCTGATGGTGAGTACTACTCAAGGTGAGGTAAACTCAGCATCTGCAACTTGGGTTGCTTATTACAAACTAACAGGTACCTTTGAATTCACCTGATCTGTAATTTCCTTGCTCATGTTTTCAGTAAGAATACAGCAACTTTGTTTGACAGTCTGAAGAATAATTATGATCTTCTTTGTTCAAGTCTTAGCACCTTTAATGCTGGTGTGTGAACGTAATTAAGCTCAAAAAACTCTAGACTGGAGATTAAAGCAATGAGATACTTGTGTAACAGAAATATTGTAGGGACTAAGTTTAATATCTATTAAGCTTGTTGACAGGAGGAATTATTTATATGGTTAATTTATAAGTATTGTAATCTTCAGATAGGATTTCCCCCCCTATCAATTATTACTCTACCTTCACCATGAAGGTACCTGTTGATATTTACTTAAAATGCTAATACATGAGTGAGGAACCCCTGACTATCTGGCCTGCAGCCTCAAATTCTTCCACCGCTCCCCAACAGGGAAAGTCTTGGGAGGCTTTTTCAAGTATTCTCAAGGGATACTAAAGTGACCCTTTCTGTGTCATATGTAGCAGCTGTTTCTGTTGCACTTGATAAAGAAAAAGGCATGAGGCTTGCTAGGAACAAAACCCCAGACAATTGCTACAAAAGCAGTACCCCTCTTCCATGCTTTTGTGCTGCTGCTGCACCTGATGTGGAAGAAGACTGACAGTTGTACAATCTTTATCCCACACTGACTTCTTCTCAGCTCAGCTTACTTTGCAAGACCAGGCCAAACATGGGGGGAAGTCTATAAACAGAGGGACAGATTACTTTAGGATCTGTCCCAACCCTAACATACACATGTTTTACTTTAACATCTGTACAAAAGGGCTCTAGGAAACACTTCTTAATTTCACTCAGAGAACACCCAAATAGTATTTGCATAATCATGTAACTCTTGATTAAATACAATGAACATAAATACTGAAGTACAGGTAGTACGTAAATGGAACTCAACCTTGTGTGTGTGTTTTTAAACAGCTTTGTGAAGGGACAACATTTAAGTGTTCTGAACCTAATGGGGCAGGAGGGGGAAGTAGGATGGAGGACACATGGGCTACTATTTTGCATTACCCCTCCTAAACCTATAGTTTTGAAGGAGAAGGCAGGCCATCTGCAGTCAGTGCAAGTTCTACTTTGTTGACAGGATCTAACTGTCAACTCAACTAAAATGTTCCCTCAACTAAGGTAACAGGCAAAATCAGGTGATTTATTCCCAAAGAAGCACAACATTGTTATCAGTTAGTTGAAATTCCACATTCCAGGTCATAAGCACATTATAAAAATGAAGACTAGAGGAAAAATTTTACCACAATTTCCACTTTATCTCAGAGATGAAGGTGCTGTTATATAATACTTAAAAATATGTAGGACTACTAATGCAATTAGGCTGGACACAATAGATGGACTACTGAAGAAGGCAAACAATCACTGAGAAGAAAGTGATAAACAGCACCATTATCTTAACACAAAGCAGATTTTAAGGACTTACCTCTTCACAAACCTCCCGCACAGCAGCCACACTGGGCTCTTCTTCAGGTTCCATACCACCACCTGGGACAATCCATCTATCTGGATGACGACTACTGCTCACTAGCAGCACCTACCAATGAGAACAGAACACTTGTATATAATTTAATGATATGGGTACACAACCTCAGAATATAACCTTGCTATATAAAAATCGTGCTAACTGGCGAGAATGAGGTAGGGATTAATTAAGCTCCTATGAGTGTTCTGAGTTTTTTTTCTTTTAAGCCCATCTGTTCTTAGCCCTCACAATACTGATTAAATTTATAGAACTTGATTCAAGTTAACAGCAGAAATTTTGCAACCTGGACTGGAAATAATCCTTTAAAAAAAACAGTAAAAACCAATAGGTATGGTACTTGTTTAAAAACAGGAGTAAACAAAGATTAAAATTAAGAATTAAGTTCTGGAATGACACAGAACTATCAGCAAGCAGAATTTCAGCCCTATTCACATATAGTGGTCTGGTATCTGCTGCTATGAGACTGCTTCCCTCCCTTTCCAAACTTAGCCGACCCATCTCTGATGAAATAACCAATTAAAAAAATAATAATCCCCAGATGATACTACCTGACTAATCATTGGATTCTGGCAGCTAGAAGAATGAGGCCACCACAAAAAAACTGAATGTTAAGCCTTGCTAAACAATAATACATCAAGCACTTCCCATCACAGCTGCCAATAGTGGAAGAATGACCACATTTGAGAAGGGGTGGCTAGTAAGGTCCCAGAAAGGTTTGGTCCCAGAAAGTGGACTAATACAAAATTCTACAGATGGAAGACAAAAAGATCCTTAAAGGCCAGACAAGCTTGCCAGGATGACCCAGAGTTCACAAAACTAATTTGAACAACAGAAACAAACCCAGCTCCTTTTTCAGTATTCCTCATAAAAAAAGACACACTGGGTCAGTTTGCACATCATGATAAACCATCTTGAAAATAAGCTACTGTGGTTTGGCTGTTTGCTCACTAAACCACATTACTCCAAAGGGAAAATCAGGTGCTCTGTGGCTTGCCATCCGTGGCTTATTATTCCATTTATTATTCCACTTCACAACTAATCCATAGTGGTTTGGTGATTCCCTGAACAATCCACAGTGTACCTGACAGACATGCCCCTTTTATTCCCCCTTAATCATCCAACCAGCTCTAGCACATATCCTCCAGAGCAGAATCTATCATCTCTTCCCACCCTTCCCCAACTGCTACCCCTTTTCACATGCCAACATAGTGTTACAAAGAAACTGGGCATCTTTATTAATAAAAGTTTAAGAAACTTGGGATGTCTGGTTTTAAAAAGGCAAATTAGACCAAATTCCATATGGGTTTCTAAAATTATGTATGATGGAGAATGACTCATCAGTTAATCATAATAAATTGTTCCCTCTGCATTGGATTAGCAAAATGTTCAGGATAATTAGAAGGAAATACTTCTCAACTTAGTGTAAAGTTCAACAACAAAGGCTACTGAGATTCAGTGTGGTGTACTAGTTCCCACTTAATCATAAAACTCACTGGGTAACTTTGCACAGTCACAGACTATTAGTATAACCTACCTCATAGGGTTGTTGTTGTGAGGATAAAATGGGAAGTAAATAAAGAAACAGCTCCTAGTAAAGTCATTCTATAACTTTAATTCAAGCTTTAAGTTAGAGATCAAGTGTTTCTTATCCATTATTATACAATTGATATCAAAGTCAGCAATGTTGAGAGTACCTTATTTTTCCATGGAAAATTTTCAGTTTCATACATCCGTTAGTCAAAGTTAATATATAATGATTATAACGCAATAGCAGAAAAGCCTGACAGATTCAAAATTATAATTAACATTTTTCAGGCTATCATCCTTAACAAGTATGTGAGACAACACACATACACACACACATATGTCACTGTATACATAAATGTCTCAGAGTGAAATGGAAATAATAAATAGCAACAACAAAACTTAAGGTGCCCCAAAAACATTAGCAGAAGAGAGTTGAATTCTGTCAAATTAGACGAGTGATTGTCAATATATCATGCCCATTTCTTTAAGATGCTAAAATTAAGTAACATGTCAACAGTTTTCAGTATCTTCTTGTTCTTATATTTAAACAACATATGGGATATACATATTGTTGTCTTTCAATTTTTACAACGATTCACATTTTATTTCTTTAACAAATGCATATTAAAATCACATTAAATGCACTTTAATTTTTTTCAAATATTTCAGATTAAATGCTGCTGGTGTAGTGGGATAAAGGGGAAAAAACAGCACTGAACATTTTTAAAGCTTTTTAAATCTAAACATAAGTAAAATGACTGCGCTAAATTAGGGTGAAATCCTGTGGTCACTGGATACAATCTAGACAGCCATAGAATAGTTTGGGGTCCCACCCCCAACCTCAGAAATGTGTTCCAAGGCTGGAGCTACAACTCTGACTATGGTCGATCCTTGCAGCCAGCACAGTTCTTTTTGTACTGGTTGCAACTCTAAAGTCACAAGTGGAACTTCAGAGCCAGCACTGGGGGCATATTCTGAGAGATGAGGAAATGGCATAAGTCTTCTTCAAAAATCAATAACAAGAGACACAAGCTAAGTCAGAATACTGGCCATTAGGGAAATGATGCTTAATGATACAGAGCCTATTCCAAACCAAATACCTCTTCTCACTTCCGAACCAAAAAGAGGTGACTCCACCTTCAAAGATGGATTATGCTGCTTATGGCCAATCACCTGGAATGTCTGACACTTCTCAACTGGGCTACTCTCTTAACCTGACACTGTATGATTGGACTAATTATGTTAAGTGCTCCACCCCCCCCCCCCCCACACACACATCCATCTCTGCTTGCTTACTAGGGTTTATTACCACAGGTGAATCTGGCTGGTTCTCAGCAATCGACTGGCTAATCTGTGGATCCACGGGCTTTGGTATTTTAGCAGTGAATTCTAACCCTTCCACCTTCTCCACTTCTCAGTTAGAATACAAGTCAATGACCCGTGAAGTCCATATTTCAGGAGGACTGGGACCAATCCTTATAGACTCCACCAGGCTATGAATAATCCTAATGATGTCTCAGTCACTCCTCACAAGGAAGGGCAAAAGACACAGATGTTAATGGCTTTTGGAGGGCAGAAAAAACATAGAGACAATTCCTGCATCCACACCTCTCCCTTGCTTAACTGAATGCCTGCCATCCTTCAAGACTGCAGGAATATGAGCAGCCAATAGACAGTGCTCTGAATTTCCCTACAGCAGGGGTGAGCAACATGTTTCCCTTCTGATGTTATGGCTCTCCATCAGCTCTAGACAGCATAGCTAAGTGTAATAGGTGAAGGGAGACAGCACAACATGTCTGGAGGGCCACAACTAGCCCACCCCTGCTCTAGGGGATCAGAATATTTTCTAATGCACAGTGAACATTCTTCTATGCAAATGACCCTAAGGAACATAGTACCTTCATATTTGGAAGTATAATACTGAATACCAGCTATGGAAACAAACCACTTGGTGCCTTGTGGCCTATGACACAAGCTAACACCTTTGTGCATGTTCTGGCACTCTCTTTCCATATTGATATGAGCATAGTCTACTAAACTAGATCAACTTTCAGCTTGAGAGCAAGGTAGTTATGTTCCCCATATTAGCTACTGAATTATGGTTCTGTGTGAACAGTTGCCACTTAATAGACCTAAAGCACTGACACTGGAGCTTTATTTTAATGTTTAAAAATGTAATCTATGTTTGTTTGTTTATTTATTTGGGATATTTCTAACCCGTCCAATCACTATGCATCACTGGACAGCTTACAAACAAAATTCAATAAATACAACAATATAAAATATTATATAATACCCCAAACAACAATAATACACTTCCCATAGAACTCAAAGTATATACTTCCCATACAACCCAATGTTTTCCCTACAGGTCTATTTTATATACAATCCAGAAAGATCAGTGTTTCCCAGGAGACCTCACAAAAATACAGTTGACAATTTAATGAGGTAAAAAAGAGGCCTAAAAGAACCATGAGATTTCTCAGGAAGGAAAGGATAGAGAGTGTGGAGGTAAAGAGAGAAAAAGAATAGATGGAACAGGAAATGAATAAACTAAAATAAATGCTGAATAAACAGGAATGACAGAAGACACTAAAAGGAAAAAGACATTCAAATAATGAAGCAAACAGTGATAAGCCTAGCTAGTACTTTCCCCATTTTATGGGATATGAAATGACATCATGAAATATTTGTTACACTGTAAGAAACTGTTTCATACTTAGGTAGAATAACTATGCCTCCTTTATTGGCTAAGTAGGAAAAGGATTTGGAGAATTTACGAGAACTCAATTTCACGGTTTCCCCAGTGTCTAAGAAAGCACAGCACATTGCTCTTAGCAAAGCCCTCTCCTTTTACCACATAGTTATTTTAGTAGTAACCATTTTTAAATCCGTAGGGCACAGATCTTTGGCCATTAGATACTGTTCAGATGAGCACAGGAAAAGTTGGAGACCCAGCTCCAACCTCAAAAAAGCATGCATTTCCAGCTTCACAGCTGGTACAGTTCTTCCATGCCTGGTTGCAGTTGGGGGTGGGGGGAGCATTCTGAGGAAAAGGAAAGGGAGAAACCAGGCACCATCTTCCTATAAGGAACCCTGGTGGGATGTCCAGCTCTTCTGCTTCTGAATCCATTTAAAACACTAAAATGTTCTGCCTAGGTGTTCTAGAGGGATCCTTCCATCCTCTATTAGATTTCCATTATCCTCAACCAACATAGCATTTAATGCAAATAATTTTTGTAAATGCAGGCATCTAAGCTAAGTACATGAACCTGAGAGCTAAAAATGATAAAGATTCAATTACTGTTAGACATTTGTTTAGTATCAGCAGCACGCCAGACAATTCTCTAGGTTTATCAAATTTTCATGTTCCCAGAAGACACTGTACACTCTGCAGAAGACTGGTTGTGTAATACAATGACACAGCCTTGACAGATAGAACTGACTAAAGTTCAAAGATATAGTCCTAGGCCAACTACTCAAGTATCCATTATCTTGTTGCCATTCCAGATCTACAAATCAAAAGATCCATAATTCATTCCTACTCTCAGTTCTGTCACTCACCATCAACTGCACTGGCACTCAGTCTATGGCCTCTTCTCAGCATACTAACGTACTAACTTCAACTGGATCACACCCACAGAACAGCATCCATTTAAAGGAGAAGAAGACCTTTGTTCAACATTTATATTTACACAGGAAAGTATTTCCTGGGAGGTATCTGTTACTCAAGGAACCCTTCTGAGTACAGCCCTCTAAGGGGACATGCTAACACAAGAAGCTCCCTTACATTTTGGCTAGGAAAAAATGAAAGCCTACAGCAGAGAAAACCATATTAAGCTATCAAAATGTGGCAAGCTTTTAAATGCTATATGACCAGGAGGTCTGATACCAGCCTGTGTCCTAATCCACCAAGAGCAATCTGATATAATAGGAACACTTCCAATGGCACTTCAACCAAGAAAGCCACATAAGAGTGACAAAACAAGCAAAATCAATGAGTGCAATCAAGATTTTTAAAATGTATGATCTTTCTCAAAGGAAACTATTGAATAATTAAATGATGAAACCAATATCCTAATTAAGAAATAATTTAATAAAAACTGTGGGTATGATCCAGCTGAAGTTAAGCATTTAAATACAATTGATTTTTAACTGAAAGGAATTATTTAAGTGGGGGCTTAGCATAACCACATAAATTAATGTTACTTAAATATGATTAATTTTGCACAGGTCAAGTCCTAGAGGATCATTTAAACTGAAATATTTCAATGGAAAAATCATAAAGCATTTTTCAAACCCTTTGAAAAGGGAGAAAGGCTTTCTACAGTTGGTACAACTCCATTAGTTTGTTCAAGTGACTGTGAGGACACAACTAGGAATTGGATCCGAATACTCACTTCGCTCCCATGACCTGTCAACAAAGTGATCAAATGGCAGAGAAAGTAAAAGGAGGAGAGGAATCTCTCTAGCAAAGCTAAGAAGCAAATAGCATGGATTTAGCAGAAAGAAAAAGACTCATAGCTCTGAGATCATAATTCTATTTACTGAAAGAGGAAAGAAAGTCACACCCTGGGGAAACTAGTAACAATAACCTGCTGTGCCCCTTCTAACAGTTCTACTTAATATAGAAGGAAAGGGTGATGAATGCAATTTATTCAGGAAAATCTTCATTAAATATTTTACACTGATAACAATGTCACCATCATTTCTCTTTGCTTTCTTAAATTCACTGCCAATTCAGGTACTGGTTCTATGGACAGCAATATGAGGAACTGCCAAGAGTAATAGTAGAAGAAAAAGTAAAGAAATCTGTATGATCTACTTATATGTGTTAAGATTTATAAGCAACTTTTTGTATGCATTGTATATAGACAATAAGAATGTTGGACAGAGAAGCAGCTTTTCTGAGTTTTTTTAAAGTTGTTGAATTGTTCCAAGATGTTCATTCTGAATACCTGAGCCCTCTGGAATTTGCAACAAAATGAGGCATTCCAGTAAGAAGCTCAGAAACCCTGTATTTCCTAAAAAGAGCATGTCACACTCTGAAAAAGTGACAATACACTCAACATCCAAGGATATTAACATCTGACAGAACATTTTATGCAGACATTTTATTATGTGGCTTTTTTATTATGTCACCCCTACACAGCCATAAACTAAGAAACTAGCATAGAGGCTTTTTGCTTGTGCACTTACCTGACATAAACTTACACACACATCTCAAGAGAGAGAAAGCTGCCATCTTCCTGGGTTGCCTGAGAAAATTAATTGCTCTAGTTGACCATTTGTAACATGGAACAGGATGCTAATTTGTTCTTCTGTCTGACTAATAAGATGCCAGAAGTGACTAACACAAATCTATATGAGTAGTGAGAACAATAACCATTTTTGCTGTGTTGTAAACGTCATAAACTTATTTACAAGTCCAACTTAAAAATATTGAAAATGGGGCCAAGTTTGATTTTATTGTGTTGTAGAATGTTTTACTAGAGATTTCCAAAACTGACATGTCTATTTTGCATTGTCTTCATTAAAGGAGGGTACTACTTGAATGAGAGGAATAAGTCACACTAGCCACATTAATATCAACTAAGAGTACTATCTTCATTATTTATTTATTTATTAAAACATTTTTATGCCGCCCCATTCGCCGAAGCCTCGGGGCGGCTTACAACATAGATAAAACAATAAGTTAAAATATCCATATAAAATAATCTTAATTAAAACACACATTATAAAATAAGCCGCCCTGGCCTTATTTTTAATTAATAACACTTTGCCATTAATAACATTGTTATTAATAACATTAATAACACTTTGCCATTTAAACAGGCACTGAAAGACTGCACGTGGAAAATGAAAACACTTATTATGTGTCATCAAGTTATTTCCAACTTATGGCAACCTTATGAAGGAATTCTCTGCAAAATGTCTAGTCCTTGACAGTTCTGCTCAACTTTTCTAAAGTCATAAACTTCCTTTCTGGAAGCAAGCCATCCCATATTTGGTCTTTCTCTTCTTCTGCCTGGCATGATTTGTCTTCTCCAGTGAGCATTGCCTTATCATGATGTGTGCAAAGAATTACAGCTCCAGTTGCATCATTTTTACTTCCAGAGAAAGTTCTGGCTTACTTTGACCTAGGACCTAGTTCATCTGTTGGTCCAGGGTATTTGCAAAACTCCCCTTTAGCACCATGTCTGACAAGCATCAGTTTTCTTCTCATACACAAGTGATAGAAAATACAATCGTGTAGATAATCTTGGCCTCATCTCCAGTAAAACATGCTTACTTTTGATTATCTTTTCTAGTTCCTCCATTACTGCCGTTCTAAGTCATGGTCTTCTAATTTCATGGCTGCATTCATATTTCAAGGTAATTTAGGGGAAGATCTTCCATATAGCCTGAAGTGGCTATAAACTTGTAAACTAAGCAGGGTTAGGCCTGATTGAAATCTGCATGGGTGACTTAATGTTGTGAACTGCCCAGAGAGCTTCAACTATGGGAATACAGAAATGTAATACTAATATTTATTATTATAGCGAACATGATCCGCACTGTATGCTTTCCTTTTTTTCACAATTTCACACAAGATTTGTTCTTACTATATATCCTAGCAACTTCAGAATATATGTATTTTTCTTTCCCTATTAAATTAAAGAGAATTTTCACTTAATGGCACTTTACAACTTCTCTTTCAGAATGAGATCCAAGTGAAAACACCATAACAGAACCAGCAGATATGGGGGTTCTACTGTATACATAAGTACAGTATATTTAAAGGGTATAATTAAAGGTATGATTTTAAGACCTGTAAGGGAATTCCATTCTTTTGAAAGACAGAATTTCCTATTGCATACAAGGAACATTCCCCACCTGACAGAAGAACAGGGGAAGACCTTGTGTACATGCGATTTCATCTATATTTTCTGTTTAAATCACTAACAGTGCAATCAAAGTATGCTCTGTTAGGTATAGAACTGCAGCATAGGGCAAACGATTTACAGAGAGATGCAAAGGGCCCACTTGCATATCACACCAACGCACCCTGACAATAAGTCACAATTGGTTGGTTGCTGACAAAACTCACAGTATGTCCACCTGACAGCTGGGCTCATGTGGGTTGTTGACCATCTTGGACCTCTCATGGGTATCCCAGGGACACTCTGAGAGGACCAAGTTGTCCCTCCACTTCCAGCCACAAGCCATTTCAAAGGGTTTCTTCCTTTCCATTTTTTTCAGAGATCTCAATTTTGACAGCCTCCCCCAAAATTGACATGGAAATAAGTGTTTTTGACTAAGAATATATTAATGTCAAAACCACCTACAACACTTGTCGCCAAATCGATTAACTAAGATGTTTCCAAATATATCAAATAGATGTTGGAAATGTAAGCATAAATTGGGTACCTTTTATCATATTTATTTTTTTATTTATTTTTTAGTTTATATCCTGCCTTTTTCCTACAAAGGGCTCAAGGCAGCTTACATTATCTCTCCTCCTCCATCTTATCCCCACAACAACAACCCTGTGAGGTAGGTTGGGCTGAGAGACTGTGACTGGCCCAAAGTCACCCAGTTGGCTCCATGGCCGAGCGGGGACTCGAACCCAGATCCTCTGAGTCCCAGTCCCATGCTCTTAACCACTACACCACACTGGCTCTCATATGTGGTGGACTTGTGACAGTGTGAAAAAGTATTCGATTAAAATACATAAATGGCTTGAGGAAATGCTACAAAAACCTTTAGCTTTTAAACCTGAAGTTTTCCTATTAGGCATTATACCGGAAGATATTAACAAACAAGAAATGTACTTGATGTTACATGTAATCACTGTGGCGAGGATTGCATTTGCTCAACACTGGAAAAGTGAGGAATTACCCACCGACAAACTGATTCTAAGAAAGATTCTAGACTGTGCAGAAATGGATAGATTGACTTTATCACCGAAGGAGAAAGAAGATACTGACTTCTATCAAACTTGGGAATTTTTTTATTACTGGCTGGAGAAACAGGACTTGGCTTAGACTTAAAGATGTTTTTAAGTTGTTATAAATGAATTTGATAATGACTAGAATGTTTGAAAAAAAAAGATGTAGTAGGGGGCTGACCCAGTATGTCTGATGTATTTTATGATTGATGTTTTTAGTAGTTTAAAAATCCTAATAAAAATCTAAAAAAAAAAAAAATCCACCTACAACACTATCAAAACTCCCTTACTCAAGAAAAAGCGATGGGGGTGCATTTTTAACACCTTCTGAAGCACCTACAAAATTGAGGAAAAGTGTAACATGTGCACCAACACATCAACTACTGGGGTGGAATGGGGGAGATGGAGGATCTTGTGAAGGGGGTTCAAATCAAACCACCATATTTTTGTAACCAAAAATCGCATGTGCCTTCAATTTCCCTTCACAGCTCATCTTTGGACTGTTGCCAAATGAAACCAACAATCTTTAGCCCTTTCTGGGCAATGTCCAGGGCTGATACCTGCTGCAACTTAGCAGCAGACATACCAGTTCTCGTTGCTCCTGCTGAAGCTTCAAATCCCTGCATTCACAGAACTGCAAAGGTTTACAGCTGTACAAGTGCAATTAAAAAAGTTAAAACATTGCTTGCCTTTCTGTGCAAATCTTTTTGGCACAAAGGATTTTTTGTTTTTGTTTTAAGTTTTGGTAGCCATTCGGGCACTTTGAAGGAGCCACCAATGGCTGTCAAAATGAGCACTGCAATCTCTTAAGTAAAAAGCCATGGTGAGCTCAAAATGGCTTGTGATTGCAGCAAGAGGGAGCAGTGCCATCTGTTCCCAAGAAATGCTTGGATAGTTTTGGTGTGGCTGACACTGGTGGTCACACAGGATCTGCTTGTCAAGAGTGGTTTTTTATTTTTATTTTTTTTTGCCTCTCCAAGCAGCTCAATAACACAACAAATCATGATGGGCTGATATGTTGTATAAATCCAGTCAATGTTACTCGTAGGCTTTGGGTCCTAACTGAAATGAAGAACATCACGGAAGTAGATGCATTGAAAAGGAGACATTTAAACAGGTTACTACAAGACATTAAGTAATATCTAAGAAAAAGCAAACAACTGCTATATCAAAATTTCAGGCAAATAAACCGAGACTCAGTCCAGACATGACAGGTCTGCTCTTAGTTGGTGATTCAACCAACATGCTAAGGTTGTAATCCTATCAGCCCCATGGGAGATGATGGAAAGTCTCCAAAATCAGAGGCTTACATGCATCCAATGTGAGGTGTGGCAGCAGCAATCCCCATGTAGCCTTGCATGCTTTATTTTAACTATACTGCTGTGTTCAGCCATCTAGATTTAGCATTGGGAAGGAAGAAGGAAGGACGCTTGAGTACAGAATGAAATTCTGTATCCCCAACCTATTCCTCTCCATGCTCCTAGCACATCCCCTTTATCTGGTTTGTAGTTTGGAGGTGCTCGTGGATCTAGCATTTTCACTTGAATCCAGCATTGTCACTGCTGACAATGTTCTGACAATGAAGGAAGTATCTCTCCCTCTTTGGTAGACACACCAGTTGTGAAATACCATAACCCAAGGGATTCATTTGACTGCTACATTGTGGTCTTTTCAGGCCACATGAAGAGCTCTTCATTTTCCCAGGATTTTAAGTTCTTCCATTTTGTTTCTAAAAGTGTGCTACATTTTTAGATCTTCTGTTGCAGATTTTGTTCTGAAACTTTAAAGTTTTTATAGTATGTTTTCTTATGTACTTTAGGGTTTCAATTGTTATAAACTTTGCCTATTCAGCAGCACAGAAATATAATTCACAAATAAATAATACTTTTATCATCCTTTGGCAAGTTCTTTTGTCACCATTTGAATAGCACCCAATTTTGCAACATTCCTTTAGAAACACTTGTAAGATTGAGCAACACAGCCTTATTGCTTGAAATAAAGATGCAAATTTGGGATTTGATAGTCACTAAAAGATACATTCCTTAAAAAAAACACAAATTGACTAGTCACAATAATTAATGAATAGACTAGTAGTAGAGTTGGAAGGGACCTATAAAGGTCATCAAATCCAACCCCCCCCCCCCCGTGAAACTTTCACATGAGGTCACCCATCTGGCTGCAGGCCATATCTTTCCAACTTAGCAAAGGCTGGAGAGGCTTTCCACATTCTAGTTCAATGTAAAGCTACACAAGCAGGCAATGAAATCTTTATTTTCATTTTATAGTAGAATATAGTGTCACCTATACATTTTCATTGTAGGTAAAAGAAGACAATGGGTACAAGCAATCTTAACACTAGATTTACTTTCTGAAAGAGTCAGACTGGGATTGACATGCCCCTCTTCCAATGGAGGCCCCAAACAGAGATCATAGGCTTAAATCTACATTCAGCAGCAGGTCCCAGAACAGAACATTCCAAAAGCAGGATGGGGACTATATTCACTGAATCCAAAATCACTCCATTCCTGTGAGAGGTCTGATGATCAGGTCCCTCAATGATTATCACTGGGGGAGGGGGGATTAAAAAAAAAACAAACCCCTCACACACTATGGGCAGTATAAAGTGTTTTAGAAACAGCAAGCAGTCTTCAATCCCACTACATCCCAGTTTGGATTGCACTTGGTGGTTACAACACAGAAATGAAGAGAAACAGTAAGTTTCTGATTCTGAAAAGGGGGGTTATTAGCTAAGTGAAACATCTGTTTAGGCATTTGTTATTATGAGCTTACATTTTTATGCTGTCCTTCTCAAAAAGAAGCATCAAACAAAATAGGAAGGAGAAGACACAATGACAAACAAATTAATGAAGTTCATAAGCAAAGGTCCATGCTGCTGAAGTGGTGTTTAAAAGTTGTGTTCTTGCTTTTAAAGCATACACATCACATATTGTTTCTCAGCTCATGGGCAGAGCTTAGAAAGCTCTTATAAGCTCTCAAAATTACAGCAATATTGCAGGCCTCAATCACATGTCTGAAGAAACATGGACAAGGCAACAAATATACCACAATAGAACTTCAGCTAGCAAGGCTAAGGATTTTACACGTGTAAAATGCTATGTGAGCATTAGGAATTGGATTGTATTTCCAGGTTCCATTGCTCATTTTTCATAGGAGATAACTATGGAGAGCAGCACCAAGAATTAAGTAAAAGCAAGAAAGTGAGCAGAGGGGAGAAGATAAAATTGAAAGCTCTGACCCATCTAAGTACCCAGCATAAAAACTTACAGATGACAAGAGGAGGGAACTTCTCCTCTACACCCAGCACAAAAATACAACTCTCCCTCACCTGTCTCCAAATGCAGTAACTGCATTCATGGGGAAGGGGGGTTGCAGAGGGCAGAGTCCAGTAATTTTTGTTACATGCAAGACTATTGCAATGTGTGTTTAAACTGTAGATTCAAACACTGAAACTAAAGTTCATTTAAACTTGCTAAGAAGTCACTAGATTTAAATGGGGGTGCTAGGTAAATATAAAATACCATTTTATTGAACAAAATGGAATACAGTACTACCATCCATGGAAGATGTTACTACTGCCCCCTGAAATTTTTAATCAGACAATCCAACTTCTCACAGTGCTCTACTGGGTGTAATCTTCCTAGTTACCTAAAACTGCACTTCTCAGTTTCAGATAAAGTACATTTTAGCTTCTATGTTTGAAATAAACTTAAAGACATGTAAGACTCATACTTTAGGAAGTATTCCAAATCACTATCTTTCAAGCAGCATGTTTTGCACAGAACAAAATTGTACATTTACAGCCTAATAGTAGGACTGCAGGTGGCGCAGTGGTTTAAACCGCTGTGCTGCTGGGCTGGTTGATCGAAAGGTTACTGGTTCGAATCTGCACAACGGGGTGAGTTCCCGTTGCTCCGTCCCAGCTCCTGCCAACCTTGCAGTTCAAAAGCATGCAAATGCAAGTAGATGAAAAGGTACCACTTTGGTGGGCAGGTAACAGCGTTCCGTGCACTTCGGTGTTTAGTCATGCTGGCCACATGACCACAGAGACTGCCTGCAGACAAACGCTGGCTCCCTCAGCTAGGAAATGGAGATGAGCACTGCCCCCTAGAGTCAGGCATGACTGGACTTCATGTCAAGGGGAAACCTTTATCTTTTAGCCTAATAGCAAACAAGTTTATTCAGAAGTAAGTCTTATTGTGCTCAACAGAACTTAGCTCCCTGTGAATATGCTTAGAATTGCTGTCCATGTCAGCAGCATTGCACCATTTAGCCACCAAAGCACCTGGTACTGAAAGTGTTGGGTGGTGCACTACAAGAATTTTCCTGATCTCTGGTAATATCCATATACATGACTGGGGGGTATAAACTGCACTTTACTTGTATGTGGAAAAATAGAGATTTGTGAACAAAATCATTTTACAATCCCATTTTCTTCAAAACCATAGCTTTTGGGAAAACAAGTATGTGCAACCTCTCCTTAAGATTCAATACTAAAAATACTAGCACTAGCATATACCTCCTCATTCTAAAATAAATAAATCTTAGCAGGTATATTAGAATTTACCATAATCTGCTGAACTCTGTCAGCAAGCATTCCACTCAAAACACAGAAATGTCTATGCAACTCAATGACTTTCAAAACATTCTTACTGGGACAAAGCATAGCTAAGAATGATCACAGATGTGTTACTAACTTCTCAATTATAAAACTAGTTATCCATTTCTAGCATGAAAGGTTTTTTCTCCTCCTTGGACAGCTCCAGACTGTCACGGCTTCCATGAGGGGACCAAGCATGGATTTTCTTCCTTCCTTCACATACCAAGTTAGTAGTGCAGAGTCCTACATTAATGTCTGGATAGTAAACAGACATTAAACCAGAGTTCAGAGTCTTTAACAAGACAGCAGTGCCATGTCAAAGCCAGTAACTGAGATAAGAAGGAAAAAGAAATAGCACACAGGCATTCCTGCCTTCATAAACATGGTCCATGAAGCTAAAAATGTTATATCCAGCCTACTGAAATCTAGCTTTACTGGTGCAAGTGTGCAGAGCATACTAATAGCCAAGTTTGTTTTACAAATGCTGATCTGTATGCAGAAAGCATGCAGATTCTTGAAAGAATATCATTTCCTGATATACAAATGACCTCACCTCCAAATCATTGCACCATCATACTAACTTCCTTCCTTTTAACAATGATGGTTTAAAAAAGTGAAATCTGATTAAAATCATCTAATATGCTAGCTGTACAGTTTCCTTAAATCTCAGATCTACAAAAAATGGCAATTTGTTTGCATAGTCCACTTTAAGTGCTGTTCCTTACCTTTATAATTATCAGAACCTGAGACTTCAGGCCACTTCCTCCTGTAAGCGCCAGTCTATGCACTCAATTCTATATCTGAGGTCCTGTTCTGTGTGCACCTGCCAACCGATATGTATCTAGTATCTGGTAAGAACAGGTCTTTCTTGTAATAATATAAATAAATAAATGTTTTACATCAAGTGATAGTTTACCACATCTAACAACACTTTTAAAAAAGGGAAGCATGGACAGATATGATAGAGTCATATGAAACTATATATGATGTAGACATGGAGGGAGGGTAGGGAGAAGTTTTTCCCCTGTTCTCATAATACTAGAACCCAGGATCAAGTCAGATAAAAACAACTACTTCTACACACAACACTATGACATTCACTCCCACAATATACTGATGAATACCAACTTAAACAGCTTCAAAAGTGGGTTAGACAGATTTAATACATCAGTGTTATCAGTGACTACTAGTCATGATGGCTATATGTTACCTACAGTATTGGAAGGAGGATCTTTGAATTCAAGATATTGGGGAGCACAAATAGTTGTATGTATTAGTTGTTGCACTCATCTCCTGCTTGTGGACTTCCTAAAGGCATCTGATAGGCCACACCAATGCCAGTCAGGCCTTTGGTCGAATCTAGCATGGCTCTTACATTCTTAGGATACCCCATAGTAGTCTGAAATGCCCTCCCCAGACAGCCCTAATACCAAAAATGCTTTCTGATATCAGGCAACACCTTTTTCAAAATGCTTTTAGATTAACTGATTTTATATTTACTGATTTTTAGTTGCTGCAGTGTGAGTTATTCCCCTTTTTATGCTTTTAGTCTGCTGGGGATATTTTATTGATTTAAGTACTCTGTTTCTAATACAGTTTGTCTTTTGGCTTATCCTTCTGTAGTCTGATGTTTATTGTATTAATGATTTGTTGCAAGTCACTTTGAGTTCACTGAAAATAAAACAAAAGAAACATTGTCAAAATACTTTTTAAAAGCACTACTTGTTTTTATTGCTGCTGCAATTTTTAGTATGTATTAACTACCGAAGTTATCTTAGATTGTGATGTGGTGACTTTATTGTACTGCTTTTATTGTTAACTGTTCTGTAATTTTAAATGAACTGCTTTATATTTTTAAATGTGGTTACACTACTTTTGAAACAGATAGCTGCAACCTACAATACATAATATAAAGCACACCAATATACAGGCAAACATAATGGTAGAAAAACGAGATGCTTTCTCATGTCATCAAGGCTGTACTTTAATTCATCTATCCCTTGCTAATTATTCTCTTCCAGTTCCAAATGTAATGGAAATGGTCTAGGAAATAGTAAATGAAGTAAACCAAACTGGATGTGACAATGTTGCCTTGTAACCCATATAAAGACTCAAGCAATGTAGTCCAACTTATTCCTTTGCCACCAAGACAATCTGAAGGAGAAGGAACTGCTGCTCTTGATCTCTGCCCTGCAGCAGTATGAGGTGATTGAAGATGTCAGTAAGAATGGTATGGTCCTATACAGCTGCTGACTTCAGCCTACTTTCTCAATACTGCAAGTACTCAATACTACCTTCTCAATACAGCCTACCTTCTCAATACTGCAAAATGTGACAGACATTTATTTGGGAATGGTAAATAAGTAGTGCCATGTAACTGGTAACAAAGCCCCAACAACAGCTTACTTAGGACTCCCAGGAAGTCTTTACTCTTACATTAGTTGTAGAATCATTATATAGCCAAGGCAAACTGCTCTCTCTCAATCTCAACTCATCAGCTGGAATATGAAAATAACAATACTTGACCTAACTTAGAAAGTTACTGTAAGGTGTAATAAAACAGGAGTGTACAGAGTGTTTTACATACATTAAGACATTGTACATGCCATGTATACATACCTCAATTTCCTCAGCTGCACAGTCTTTACTGAAATTATATTTAGTTTGAATTAAAACACAGTATTCAAGATAATAGTCAGTATAAACAAACCTAAATCGATCCCACTTTCCTCTAAAGTACCCTAATGGCAAATTCTGGCAGGTAACCAGCCCCTTTTATCCCAGTTTCTTTTTATAAATTCAGAATCAAATTTCCTTCTGCCATGTCATATGATGTGCTCAACTGAGCATGGCAACAGCTGACCACTGCCAAATCCCATAACATACTATGCCACACCAGTTTGTGTCACCTTTCATTGTTACAAATCTTTCTTTCTGCATGCTTTCCTCATTCAGAGAAAGAGGAGTTATTTTCCATCACTATGCAGAGCTCTCATTTTCTAATTATGCTTTGAAAAAACTATTACTACATGTAAAAATTCTACAAACCAAATGGTGATTTCAATCATTTTATTTCCCCTGCTATTCTCATACTAAAATATTACACTTACTCTATTCCAAAGTAGATTCTGCTTGCTCATGCTTCTAATTTTTAAGGAAGGATTGCAAAAGGTTTTTACACTCATTATTAAATATTAGGTCTACAATTCACATGGCACTTCACAATATTTTATAAGCAGAAAAAGAGGGTTCCTCCCTGACACCAAAGAGCTTGCAATCTAAGCAAGCAATTTACTTGTTGCAGTCTTATATAAAGGAGATACTACAACTTGTTTTAGCAATTGCAATAACCAACAAAATACATTATGCTCCTTTATCCATAATTTCTTTGTGTGCATCAGCACCCTTCAGGCTACAATCTTACACACTTACTTGAGGATAAACCTTATTGAACACTGGGATTCTCATACAAAAGATTGCCCTGAACCATCCCCACTTGTGTGAGATAAATTTACAAAGTTCTGGTCAACATAGTTCCTTCCTTCCTATTGCACTTTACTAATCTTACTTCTTTTGTGCTTCTGAAAACTCTGAATTATATATGTAAATATATTTATATGCGAAAGAATTCAGGGCTCTCTATCCACCTTCGTTACTGACTCCCTTCGTTTAGCCAGTAACTTACTCTTTTAAATTAATACTGCTTCCATTGAAGGTATTCTCTAATTCAGAGAGTAAGAAGCGCGCGCGCACATCCCTTAAAGTGGAAAACAGGTTCTCTTGTTCGAAAAGTATTGTCATCTCCCTAGCACAAAAGCTTTACAAACAGCAGAACCGCATGGGAGGGGGACAATTTCTCGCCTAGTAACAATATTTTATCATGTTCTCACGCTACTATCCACGAAGGAAGCCCTTCCCTCACGCTCTTACTGACGGCAGCATGCATTATAACTACTGTATCGGCAAAAAGGAATGTCTAAGCAAGATCGTATCAAAGGGGCACCATTCTTAAAAACTGCTTCCTGTCCACCACCCTACACACGAATTCTTCAACAAGCTCACAAGCTCCACCCCTCTCCTCATCCTCTGTCCCTCTTTCAGCACCATTCAGCAGCCTCCCCCATCTCTCTCCCCTTGAGAGCCTCCGATTTGCCACACCTCCTCTCTCGCATGTCGAGTGTCCCATTACTTAGCCCCTTTTAGTACTCCTCGCCTCTTCCTCGCCCCCCCCCCGCCCCAGCTTCAAGGGCCACCTTTCCCGCTCGCCCCTTCAGGAGCCGCCGGCCCCCCACCCCCTACCGCCCCGGTCAATCCCAGCCCATCTGCTTCTCACCAACCTCTTCCTCGCTCTCGTTGCGGAAGCAGAGACAAGCTGCCCGTTTCTTGTATCCGTCCCCGTCGTACGTGCGAGTCTGGTTGGATTTGAGCTTCATCATCCTCCGCTCTGGGGAAGCGGTGGGAGAACCCACCAGAGAGGCAGCAGCGGGACAGGCCGAAAAAAGGGTGTCGGCTCCACGCAGGGGAAGGTCGGGGTCTCCCTGCCTGAGGGGGCGGGGGACCCGCTATTCCCGAGAGCCTCTGCCTCACACACTGGCCGAGGGAGGGGAGACCCTCTCTGAAGCTGCTACTCGCTACTAATGCTGCCACCCTCCACCCGCCGCCTCATTTCCCCTCTCAGCTCTTCCCACGTCGGCACTGCAGCTTCTGCCAGCGCTCCGGCCACCGCCGCCACCGACGACGACCGCGACGCCATCTTGGGGCATGTTACGCCAACGGCGCAGAGACAGTCGGCGGAGAAAGGAACTGGCTGGTACTTCTCCTCCTCCGACTGCTGCGCAAGAAGCGTAACCAAGGATCGGGAATCACCACTCCGGACACTCGTTAAAGAGCGTCTCCCAGCGCGAGGCTTTCGCCCAGCCACACTTAGTACAACGGTGTGGAGAATAAGAGGGAGGGCGTGTTTTACGCGTTCTGCTCCCATCGCACACTTGCGGTATCTCCGTACGCGAAAACCACAGCGAACCATTCCATTCATCTGGCGTAGCGTTTTGCTCATGGCTGCCGGCCTGACAGGACTGCGTAAACTGCGCACCGCTAGAGAAACAATGCCCATCTCGTGAGGAGGAGCAGCACGCCAAAAGCGTAGCAAAAAAGAAGTCTTCTAGCAGGCTTAAGCGTGAAATAAAGCGGGGGGGGGGGGGGGGCTGGAAGGGTGGTTTCAGATAGGCTAGAAAAAAAGGTGTCTCCCTTCTGTGGAGACAGGAGAATGGGGAAAGTCGCACCTGCGCATTAAGCCATAGGAACGATTACTTGGAACCCACTGGCGAGGAATTAAAACTACTGGCCCTTTCGTGACCCTTTTGTTTGGAAATCACATTTCCCCAGCACTGAAGCTGCGGTGTGGTGTACCTCCCCCCGCTGGCACACATACTACGATAGCGAGTATTCTGTGGAGGGTGGTCCTAAGCGACTGAGCTAAGTTGTCTCCTTTGCCCGCACCCTACCTCAGAGGCTCATCCCATCATTGTCTTCCTGCTAGGTAAGCGACATAGATGATGGGGACAGAGAACAGCTTACTTCAGAGACAGGAGATCCAAGTCTGACTGCAAAATGTCTACTACAAACGAATTTCACTGCTGAGAAGTGAACGCACTGCTTTGTATTACACAGGGTCAGATAATAGTTCCTGTCACTGGCTCCTAGCTACCACGAAGAATATTAAGTTGCTTTGTTGAATGCGTTTCTTAGAGGCCTCAGAACTAGTCTTCCCCAAGAAGAATAAACTAGTAACAAGATCAATATATATAAGCTTTCACCTAAAAGCCCTCATTAAAAAAATAGCTTTCCCACTACTCTTCTATCCTCATCCTGGTATTTTTTAATTATACCATGAGAGATGTCCTTGATTTGTTTAGGTGAACTAAGACTCAAGCTAAGGTTAACTTAACTACCAGAAATAATTTTGAATGCAAGGGGTCCACTCACATCTGTGAAATGACCACCTTAAAATGTGTCCTGACCAGTTAGTCATGTGAAATTGTCTACATCTGAGGAGCATGAATTGGGGGGGAGAGGGTTTTTTGTCTATACTTTTTCCATTTTAAGGCTGCAGTCTACTGCAAGCTTTCCTAGGAATAAGTATGAGAATGTGCTGTATCAATATAAAATTCATTGTACAGACCTAGCAGCAAGAGTAACCTCCATTGAACTTAGGGATGCATTTTTCTGTGGCATGTAAGATTGCAATGGACATTTCCCATTTCATTCCTGCATTTGGAGGAACATCACTTATTTTGAATTACACCAACTCTACAAGGCAGCTTGTTGTTTTAAACTCTGGCAGCCCTACACAGCATGATAAAAAGAGGCACCTCCTTATTTGGCACTCATCAGGCTCACAGACAAACCATCCTCTGCCTTGCATAGACATTAACCCAAAAACTACCATAACCCATGAAAAAACCTAGATGGAAATACAATTCTCACTTTTTTGTTTCCATACTGAGTAGTGGTTTTCCAACTGTTTAATATGGAATGTCTGAGTGTACTGCCTTGCTTGAACATGCTTATTATTATTTACATTTCTAGTCTGCCTGTAACTGACGCTCTCTGGGTTGTGGATTCACAACATTAAGTCACCCATCCAGATTTCAAGCAGACCCAACCCTGCTTAGCTTCCAAGATTAGGCAGGATCAGGCACTTAAGGAGATACAAAGCTTATGCCATAATAAATTTGTTGATGTTTAAGGTATCACTGGATTCTTATTGTTTCACTAGACTTCTTCAGTTTTAGGTCTAATGAATATAGTAACATTGTGATCAACAACAGGTTGTTAACAGACTGAAATATCTTGCCACTGTTTTCTGAACTCTGTCTAGTTAGAAAAGGGCAGTAATGTTAGATGATGCAGTGTATCACACTGGAGGATAGGAAGGTAATGCTATAATACATTCAAAAATATGCATCCCACCTTTCTACTAGATGGAAACTCAGTGCAGCATCAAGGCATCATTTAAAACTGTATGTAATGCCAACAATAAAATGAATTCAATAGCAAGGGAAAAAGGGTCACCAACCTAAATAAATGGGAGACAACTAAAAGCAGGTTAATATTAATTGCAGTTAAAAGATTAAGCAAATAGATTTAGCTTGTTGTTGCTGTTGTTAGTTGCAAAGTCGTGTCCAACCCATCGCGACCCTATGGACAACATTCCTCCAGGCCTTCCTGTCCTCCACCATCCCCTGGAGTCCACTCAAGCTCATACCAACTGCTTCAGTGACTCCATCTAACCACCTCATTCTCTGCCGTCCCCTCCTCCTTTTGCCATCTATTGTTCCCAGCATTAGACTCTTCTCCAGGGAGTCCTTCCTTCTCATTAGGTGGCCAAAGTATTTGAGTTTCATCTTCAGTATCTGGCCTTCTAAAGAGCAGTCAGGGTTGATCTCCTCTAGGACTGACCAGTTTGATCATCTTGTGGTCCAAGGGACTCGCAGGAGTCTCCTCCAGCACCACAATTCAAAGGCCTCAATCCTTCAGCGCTCAGCCTTCCTTATGGTCCAGCTTTCACAGCCATACATTGCAACTGGGAAAACCATAGCCTTAACTATACACACTTTTGTTGGCAGGGTGATGTCTCTGGTTTTTAGTATGCTGTCTAGATTTGCCATAGCTTCCCTCCCCAGGAGCGTCTTTTAATTTCTTGGCTGCAGTCCCCGTCTGCAGTGATCTTGGAGCCCAGGAAAATAAATTCTGTCACTACCTCCATTTCTTCCCCATCTATTTGCCAGGAAGTGAGAGGACCGGGTGCCATGATCTTAGTTTTCTTAATGTTGAGTTTCAAGCCAACTTTTGCACTCTCTTCCTTCACCCACATCAAAAGACTCTTTAGTTCCTCTTCACTTTCTGCCATTAGAGTGGTATCATCTGCATATCCGAGGTGTTTAATATTTCTCCCAGCAATCTTAATTCCAACTGGTGATTCATCTAGCCCCACCTTTCTCATGATGTGTTCTGCATATAAGTTAAATAGGCAGGGCGACAGTATACAGCCTTGCCGAACTCCTTTCTCAATTTTGAACCAATCAGTGGTTCCGTGTCTAGTCCTCACTGTTGCTTCTTGACCCTCATATAGGTTTCTCAAGAGACAAATAAGATGGTCTGGTACTCCCATCTCTTTAAGAACTTGCCACAATTTGTTGTGATCCACACAATCAAAGGCTTTAGCGTAGTCAATGAAGCAGAAATAGATGTTTTTCTGGACCTCCCTAGCTTTCTCCATGATCCAGCGTATGTTGGCAATTTGATCTCTAGTTCCTCTCCCTCTTCGAAATCCTGTCTGTCCACATACTGCTGGAGCTTAGCTTGTAGGATTTTAAGCATAACTTTGCTAGCATGTGAAATGAGTGCAATGATGCGGTAGTTTGAACATTCTTTGGCATTGCCCTCTTTGGGATCGGAATGTAAATTGACCTTTTCCAATCCTGTGGCCACTGTTGAGTTTTCCAAATTTGCTGGCATATTGAGTGTAGCACTTTTACTGCATCGTCTTTTAAGATTTTGAATAGCTCAGCTGGAATGCTGTCACCTCCACTAGCTTTGTTGTTGTTCAGACTTCCTAAGGCCCATTTGACTTCACATTCCAGGGTGTCTGCCTTGAGGTCAGTGACCACCCCATCATGGTTATCAGAGACGTTAAGCTCTTTCTTGTATAGTTCTTCTGTGTAATCTTCATAATCACTTCTGCCTCTGTTAGGTCGCTGCTATTTTGGTCCTTTATCATGCCCATCTTTGCCTGAAAGGTTCCCTTCCTATCTCCAATTTTCTTGAAGAGATCTCTGGTCCTCCCTATTCTATTGTTTTCTTCTATTTCTTTGCACTGTTCATTGAAGAAGGCATTCTTATCTCTTCTAGCTATTCTCTGGAATTCTGCAGTTGGGTGTATCTTTCTCTTTCTCCCTTGCTTTTCACTTCCCTTCTTTCCTCAGCTATTTGTAAAGCTTCCTCAGACAGCCATTTTGCTTTCTTGCACTCCTTTTTCTTTGGGATGGTTTTAGTTGCTACCTCTTCTACAAAGATTTAGCTTGGTGCCAGGCAAATATGCTTATAGTATTGGGAGTACAAAGAAGGTCCTGTCTTTACCTTTCTGAAGATGGGAATCCTTAGAGCCTCCAATGAATATCTTAGCTAACAAGCAAACATCACTTGCAATATTGTTAAAACAGGTTTGGAGAAAAAAATTGGGATTCCAGTTTTGTTGCAGGTTTAGTCTCTGCATTCAAGTAAATAGTCCTCTTTTTTGCTCAATCTTACTGCTGAAAACCTGTGACAGAAGTATTTTCCAGGGTGAGATGTAGACTAGTAATGTTCACAAGTAGTGCCCCTTTCACCTTGTGTTTTTGGGCACTACTGTTAGTAGGGAACTCCTAGATACCAGTCTATGATCTGTTTATTTATGATCTGCTGGGGGTCTCTACTGCAGCAAGTTTCATCCGCTAGACTCAGAACATAGTAAGTGTGGGTTTATTTAGTACAGTTCAGAAACATCCAGAATGGAGCAGAATCACTCTGATGAACCTTTATGCCAGGGGTCTCAAACTTGCGGCCCGCAGGCCAATTGCCGGGACAGGCGGGGCACGGGGGAGGGGCCCTGCGGCCTTCAAAGCGCCAGCGGCGCCCGGGCCGGCTGTGGGATAAGCGGCCCACCACCACCATGGTGGTGGAATACTTGATGCGGCCCAGCCTCATCCAGACTCTACTTCTAGCAGCCCCCAGGTAAGTTGAGTTTGAGATCCCTGCTTTATGCTAAGATACGCAGCTGGCAAAATAACTTCTTTCCAGGCTCTGCTGAAAATTCCCCCAAAGCAAAATTGAAAATAAAATTAATGAAGCAAATGAAAACTTCATATTGAAATTTCTGTAGATTACATTTGTATCATTGTATTTATGATTGTTTCCCACATTACTTTGCTGGTTTCTACAAGGTTCAGTACCTCTTTATGCCAAGTTTGTGGGAAACTGAAGTTTCTCTGTGTATTTTATTTGCGAAATAGTTCATTACAACACATTCCAAGTGTCCTGGCTAGCTTAAAACAATGCACCAGATAGGAAATCACTTCTGTAGAGTTTGTTATTCGTTGAGAGAAACTTTGGGTTATGGACCAGCATAGAAATGGAATTAAATAATAAATACTGAGGTAGTTAAGCTAGCAGTGCATCTCTTTGCAATGCTGTGCCAGTCGATAGATCATAATTGTCTCAAACTAATATTGTAAGTATTCGTTGATCAAAAGGTCAGCAATTCAAATCTGTACAATGGGGTAATCTCCCATTGTTTTGTTCCAGCTCCTGTCAACCTAGCAGTTCAAAAACATGCAAATACAAGTAGATAAATAGGTACCACTTTGGTGGGAAACTAACAGCTTTCTGTGAGCCTCAGCATTTAGTCATATTGGCCACATGACCATGGAAACTATCTGTGGACAAACGCTGGCTCCCTTGGCTAAGAAATGGAGATGAACACCACCCCCTAGAGTCAGACACAACTGGACTTAATGACATGAAGAAACCTTACCTAATACTGTAAGTAAAGCTTGTTATAAACAGTCATACGAGCTTTATTAACAACCTTCATACTATCTATCATCCTGTATCTCACCAGATGTGTACAATTCATTATATCCATCTAGGTCAGTGACCTGCAACCTTCTGGAACATGGGAGGCAAATACCTAAAGAGGGCCACATATTAAATCAAAATGTAACAAAATTTTTAACCTACCAATTTAGATCAAAAGTAAACCGTGGTCAACGAAGAAGTGTTAACCTGAATGCAATCCATTTTGGAACGATATTTTACTGTGGAAACATTTTATCCAGCTGCACATGCTTACCTAATCAGTGAGATTTTTGTGGCTGTTTACTGTCATCCAAGGCATTAATGTCCAGGTCAAGGTTTGTGACAGACACCCTTAAAATGACATGTAAATGTTCTTCTGTAAGCTAGCCTACACTTGGATTTCACAATTTTCATCTTGGAAAGTTTGTACACAAATGCATATGATGATGATGATGAAGACTGAAGATGTCAATTTATCCCAACTCAGAACAAGGTTTTCTACTGATTCACACACCTTCAAGAATATGTTTTCTGCAGTTGTAGTGCCTTTCAAACTCTGCAGTGCACACATTTCCTCTGTAATTCTGAAGTTGTAATCTATCCCCCACTAAATATTACTAGTAGAGCAGTGTCTATAATGTCATTGTTCTCATCCAGTGCCAAATGAAAAGAATCAAAGCTTTTTGCCTTGACAATCATGGCATATGTAGCTTTTCTCCTATTTTTTCTAAATGCCCGGTAATTGTAGATAAACTGACACAACACAAGATACTTTATCAGGACACATTTACTTCATTACTTTAACCATGTATTCGTACTTCTTAACAAATTCACCATCAGTGAATGGCCAGCACTCTCAGCAATGCATTTAGCAACAGGATAGCTGGCCTTCATGGTCAACAGGTTCTCCTCATCTTGCTTTCTGAAACTATTTTGCTGCAAAAACATATTTTTTTCTACTAGAACTTATCTTGTTCACTCACACCTCTCCTTGATATATTAAGTAACTCTTGTGACAAGATTCAAAGCGCCTTTTAACATTGTACTCTTTTAACACTGAGCCAGTTTCAAGAGGTATCAGTCAAGCTGCTTTACCTTGTTTAAAACAAAGTACTCAGTAGTCCATTTGTCATTAAAGACATAGTGCTCATCTGCAATATTTTGTTTCTTTGAAACAGCACTTTCTTTTGTAGATATCCTCTTACAGAATTTTTAGCAGAACAGCAGTTGCAGTTTCAATATTATCCTTGAATAAATAAAACTATGAGAAGTATAGTTTTAGAGGGTCTAGCACTTCCCTTTCCCATCAAATCCACCCCATTCTGGCTACTGTTAGCTGGGGATTCTCATTGATTATGGCAAAGAAGAAAACCCTGTCTCTACAGTTCTAAAGAATAATGGACCCGATGCACACAGTAGGAAGAATTTTTAAAAATGTTTTAATCTGACCTATCAAATGGCAGACTTGTAATCCTAAATGCATTGAATACTATGAGATTTATTTCTTAAGAAACACAGTGCCTTGAGATTTAAATCTATGCATGCTAATACTTGAAAAAATGGGGGCCCTCCAAAAAAGAGCAGGTAGAGAGAGAGCAAATGAAAGGGTAGCCTTCCAGCTGGAGCAGAGGATATGCTATTAAGTTGGCTTCAAATTATATGCAGGGTGCACATACACATCACAGCCAAGCCTCAATCATGAGAAGCAAAATGGCAGCCAGGGGAAAGGGAACTTGGCTGGAGATGTGGGAAGGAGAATCCCATAAGCTTCCCTAAGAGAGAACTCCTTCCCTCTCAACCCAAGGGGTCACTCACTGGCTCCTATAATCACAGATGCATGAGAAGAATCCTAGCTGGAGTGAGTGGGGTATGAGACAAAAGAAAGCAAGGCAAAAAATTAAAAAAAATCAGAGCAACCAGTTCTTGTTAAGGAATACTTCTGAATACTTTTGCCTGCAGCAACCACCACACCAGTAACCTTGGAAGACAATTGGAGGATCCTGGATGGGTGGAGCCTCTAGCAATGTTCTGTATGCAAAACACTTTTTATCCTTTTTGCAAAAATACGAGGCCTTGTACTGTCCTTTTCCTGCCTTTTTTTGCAAAAGCAGGCCAGACATCTTCTATACCCATCTCCACAGCTGCTTTATGTTCCTTACACACATATAGAGCCTTCAACATGGTAATGCATGGAAGGGGGGATGTGAAAAACCTGAGTGGCATGGGTACTTAAGCCCTGCTGGCTGGGAAAGCATCCAGAATGGCCAAAATGCTAGTATGGAGGGTAAGACCAAGAAGGGGCTGACAGAAGGAAGCATGGGGACCAGAAGAAACAATGTTGTTTTTTGTAAAAAAGAAAAAAGGGGGAGACAGGAAAAACAGCAGTAATGATGCCGCTTGAGATAGGAAGAAGTGGGTCCGAGGGAAAATGCCCTGAGGGTGGTAACAGTAAACAAGCAGGTAGGAGGGCTGCACAGAAAGGGCTTGGGGTCCACAGGTTGAACTGACAATCTGAGGAAATGATGTGAAAAATAATTATGATAGGCAGTCCCTGATAAAAAGGCTCAATGCAAGCCACTGGTCATGCTGTAGAAAAAAGTTCTTCTTGGACCCACTAATTCACCTGGAATTACCAGACAAAACCAGTAAGAAGTTAGTTCAACCTCTAAATTACTGGTGTAACTCACAGTACCCTATCCCTAGGTCAGGGGCTCTTCAGTTAGCAACTATCATTATCTGTCACTTTGGATATTAGAGCTAGGAGCTGGGAGGTGATGAGAATTGCAGTCCAACATCATCAGGTGGTGGGGAGAGATAATCCTTAACCTTTCCTCAGAAAGGCCACTACATTCTATGAATAGCACTCAACAAAAGAATTCAAAGATTTAAGATGACGTAAAACAAGATTAAGATTTTTCAGGCCAATGTATTTACTGATATTACATTTATATCCTGAATTTTATCTCTCTTGCAAGAAACCTAATATGGTTTATATGGTCTTTCTGTTCTCCATTTTGTCTTCACTAGAACCCTCTGAGGTAGGTTAGGCTGAGTGTCAGTGACTGCTGCAGTTACAGATGTTAAGCTGAAAATACAGAATCTGTCAATTGCTGGAGGGACTAGGGCAGTATTTCAGTTAGAAATGACACTAGACTTGCTTTATAAAAGTGCCTCAACATTTACCAGCAAATAACGGAAATTAGAATGAAGTTTGCTGATTAACCAAAAGGTCATTTGATGTCATTTTCAGATTTTCCAGCAAGTTCTTTTCCTGTCTCTCCATTAAGGGTTTAAGGCAAACATCCATGAAGTGTTATGTTACCATAGTACACATATGTATAAATCTACATAAATATTTTAACTGAAATGGCTGAATATCTTAGTTAGGTTTTAGACATCAGCCATGAACAAGAATGATTTAATTTTTCCTCATTTCCTAGGAACCAGCCTCAGAATTAATGATCTAGCGTACTAAGTGCATGGGATTTTTCAGACCTTGTATAAAATAAGCTTTGGAACACCCCAAATGGTATACCCACACACTGGATAAAAGGCACCTAACAGCACCTAATAGATTTATGATGATGCATGATTTATTGGCCTGCAGTTGCAACAAATGAAAGCTGCCAAAATTTGAAATTTTGAAGACAGGCTCATGAACTCCCAAATGTGGAAGCCAGGGGTTAAATTCAGACAATTGTTACAACTAATTTGAAGACCATGTAAGACCAGATGTGGTCAGGATGAAGAAACTAGTTACATCTTTTAGCAACTGGTATGTAGAAGTTCTTGTGATACTGCTCTATATGCTGTTTTTATGTTCTTATATTGGCTGCCGATTGAGATATTTTACACAAATATATCAGTGCGTACAGAGAACATACTATGCACATCATATACTTCAATCCATGTATGTCTCCTTAGATGTAGGTGCCATTAAGTTCAGTGAGGCTTAGTCTCAAGTAAATGAGTAAAGGACTGCACTTTTAATTAATGTAGAAAGATATGATCTGTAGGAAGATATCTAAAAACAATCTGTATCCACTTTTGGAAGTAATCAAAAATAAAACTATAAGACTGTAGAATATCCTTTCATCTTTTTATTCACCAAATGGATAACATATACTTCTACTTTGTATGTATAACAAGCACTCATTTTTTGTAACATACCTCAAGGAACGGGCCAGCACCACAATTCCCAGAGTCAGAACTGAATTCTGTCACTGTTTCTCCCTACTACTAATGTTTTCCTACTTTTTAAAATAGTTCCATCAATTTCCTCTTCTGGAGCAACACACCCCAACAACACTGAAAGATTCTCATTCATAATACAAATATAGAAATATTCGGCCACTGGATACAAATACATAGAGCACCAAGACTCAAATTAGCCAACCCTCCATTATGTATGGAGGGGAAACTCCTTAATTTGACAATCAACAAGATGGTCTGGTCTTACACAGACAATCACAGGCAGTGCTTAGTTAAGCTTCAAAATGCCAGTTATAACGCAGAAGAGGTCACTACTGGTAGCAGAAGAGGTCACTACTGGTAGCAGAAAAGATACTTAATTTGGGTGCCAACTTTGCACCCAAAGGCTCTTTTCAGTTGCCCTGAACTGGCCATTTCTCACCAGCATATTTCAAAATCAGTTATTACTAATGTGCTGTGCTTTGTTAATATTGATTCAGTAGATACATTCAATGAGCACAAGAAACTAAATGCAAAGTGTATAGAGACTTTTCTGTCTTAAAAACACAAGCATATCACTGACATAAGAGCAAAGAAATGCCCTCTGGACATCCAACATCATTAAGTAGAGCTAGAAAATATGCCAGCTTGTCCAAACTAAGGAGAGTTAGTATTTTAAAAGCTGGCAACACAAAGACATTTGAAAACCACTGTTGCAGCAATACCAGCTAGGTCACAAGCCTGCACAACCCAACTACAAAAGGCACAGAGAAGTATAAACATTTGTGGCTAATACATTTGCACTTCTTGTTACTGTCCTGTATTAATATGTTGTTTTAAACTGAAATTCAGAATCTGTTTGAAAAGACTCAAAGGTTGTAGAACTGTTGCATAGCATCAGCTGCCAACTAGAGAAAGTTAACTCAGATTGTTATGCCATATGCCACACTTTCCCAGTTTAGTGCCCTCCACATGTTCACCTTTAGCTCCCATCAATCCTGCCAGCACAGTCAGGGGTGAAAACTGCTGGGAGTTATTATTTATTCATTTCATTTCTATACCACCCTGCAGCCAAAGTTCTCTAGGCAGCTGTAGTTCAAAATGTCTGAAGACAATAGGCTAAGTAAAAGTGCTCTGTGTAAAGAAGAAAGCGAAGGAAGAGATGAAGAAACACTTGATTTCCAACAAGCATGCTCATAACCTCCACTTCTATGTATACTTGCATTAGAAGTTCTAGCTAGAAAAATTAGAAGAGACTTAGACATAAATGACCTAAAAACAAAGAATACAAAATGAAAGTTATACAGCTGATGTAGTGCTGACCATCTTAAATTCACATTTATCAATACAAATAGATAAAATAAAAAACGGACTTTACCCTGGTTAATAAATAAATCAAACCAAAATGTTTAATGGAGGAAGAAGAGGAACATATTTTTAAAATTTCAGGATGCAAAATAACTTCTAATCTGGAAATAAATCTGACAGGACAGAATGATACATTATTTCAAGATAATTACAAAACAACATGGATAAAGATCTAAAAGGATTTACAGAGATGGTCAAAACTGAAAGCTTCATGGTTGCGAAGAATTTCTATCATAAAATGAATGTACTGCCAAGGTTATTTAATTTCAGATGTTACCAATTTCAGTAAAGGGAAAAACTTTACAAAACTGGCAAAGACAATCAAAGACAATTGAAAGCTTTTATATGGAAAGGAAAAAAGCTAAGGATTAGATTTATAGTTTTACAGGATGAAAAAAGAGAAAGTTTAGCAGTACCAAATATTAAGCTATATTATTCTGCAGTTGGTCTAGTCTAGATCACAGATTAGATCTTTAATTTCAATGAAGTATTAGCAAAATTGGAGAGAGCAGATCTTGAAGAAGGAATACATAATCTATTATGGACCAAAGACTCTTTTTAAAAAGCACCAATCCTAAACAATAATCATGTATTTAGGGATGGTCTAATAAAAATTTAGTATCTTATGAGAAGAATTAGTCATTCAATCTCTCCTTTGATGTCTCCCAATAAAAGCATACTATGAAGAAACATTTGTGGAAAAATAATGATTCAATTACATAGGGAGATATGGTTGACCAAGTTATGGCAAGAATGAAAAGATGAAGGGAAAAATATAGACGGTTTATTATCACTTGGTCTCAAGGTTAAAAAAAGAAACTCAAACAGGAAAAAGTATAAGGAATCTTACTGATTTTGAAACTATAATTAAACTTCAAAAAGAGTATCTCCTAAGATGAATATTGCTTAAACATGATGCTGAAGCTCAACAAGTTTAAAATATCGATGAAGAGCTAGTTGCAGAGCTTTGAAGAAGAAATACAATCACATCAATGGAAAGCCTAATGGATGAAAGATATAAATTTCACTGCAAGTCAAATGTTAAGAGAAAACTGTTATAAGGTGGATTTTCAGTGGTATATTTCCCTGAAAGACAGAATTGTATATCTTTGGAAATGTAAGGAGAAAGATAAAGACATTCTACCATATGTGGTCGTCATGTGATAGAACTAAAAGATTTTGGAAGCAGATACATATGGAAATGCAGAAAATACCTAAATTGGACTTTCCAAAGAACACCAAGAATGTGCTATTGAGTATTGTACCAGAGACGATCCCAAAGATTATGACAGAATTATTTAAATACATGGTAACAATGTCAAGACTGATAATTGCTTCAAAGTGGAAAGCTGGAGACCGTCCAACTGTCGAGAATTGGAAAAACAAGTTAGTGGACTATGTAATAATGGCAGTATTAACTACCTACATTAACAGAAGGCCAAAGAATTTACTCAAAGATGGAAAGCAATTTATGAGCAATTTAATTAAATGATGAACCATTAAAGAAAATATAGCCTTTATAAATGTAATTACTGTTTTAAAGTTAAAGCATTAGATTGGACAAATTGTCTGACTGAGAATTGAATTGTTTTGATGGGATTATAGCCATTGCGATTTTTAAAGGAATGTTTAAATGTTAATGTCACATGCTATTATCTGTGGACTGACACTTGGCACCTTTCCTTCATCCCTTTCCTTTCTTATTGCATCTTGTGAAAATAAATTTAAAATGAGAAAAAAAACACTTAGCATATGACCTGTATATATTGTGCACATTTAGATGCTTGTGTAGTTTTGAGAAAATATGACGTTTGAAGAACATCTAAATCTTACTCCTTGTCTACTGGAAATCATACAAGTTTTAAAGATTATGACTAGACACTTGTATGTTTTTTTGGGGGTGGGAAGGCGGCGGCTCTTTGTTTCTTCTGCTCTGAGAAAGGAAATCAGACATTCTGTTCTCAATGCCTCATTGCATGTAGACAAAGTATTCCTACTTCACAATTCTGGATATTGCCCGTGTGTGTACGCCTAACTATACAGTCTAAAAATGTATCTTTCGATCATCTAATACAGACTTCCTTACCACCTGTTCATAGGCTAAACATCAAACCAAGCATTGTCAAACCAAAAAAGAATGAATTCCCAGGCATTTTCCCAGGTACTAAGGACCCAATGTGCACAGCAGCACCTGTAGAGACACCATCACCATCCACAGCAAAAGCAATGCTTGCTGCCAGATCCATTTGCAGTGATGATCTCTCTACTCTCAAAATAAATGTGGAAGGCTGAAAAGTAGGCAAAGCACTGCTCAGTATTAGAAGGCCAAGCAGTTCTAACTTTAGGATGTTACATCACCTCTCTTGTAAAATGGGTATTACCAGTTCAAATCCAGCATGCCTAGGCTTTTAAATTACTGTAATCTAGCCATGTGCATTAACAAAGGACTCAAATCCTACTTTCCTATCAGTGCAACATCTGGTGGCAAAAGCTATGTATTGCATCTAAATCACTGACAAGCTCATTTAAGAACTTTCCATTTTACTATCTTACATTACTGATTTCATGAATAGAGAAATCTTTGTATGTTTGCTACTCACTAATTCTTCCAATTCTCTCCAATGGTATAGCCACAGATGGACAGATGCAGTCACCAGCAAATGCATGGTCCATTGGGTATCTTTGTTCATGTAATAACTTCTGTTTCAGTTTTCTATCAGTAAAGTGGAGATTATGACCTGGTGCCATTCTGTTCTTATGAAGATGAATGGACAAAAATGAGTATCATTGATTGAAGACTCAACTATTAAGGTCACAATCCTTTGGCAGTAGTTTGAATATGCTCTGGTAAATGAACTAAATGCTTGTCAGTTTTTTCAGCTATCCAGCAAAGGCTGAAAGCCTATGCACATTTACTTGGCATTAAATCTTATGAAGTTCAGTTGGACTTATATATACAAATATGTATAAAATCAGGGTTTTAATCAGACAAAGGAGTGTTGAATAACTGCTTTTTGTAGGACTAGGAAGGCCAGGTATTAGACCTGCTGTAAGTGATATGCTAACTTCCAAAGTTATGAGCTAAGGAATTTACACAATTTACTCCAACTTCAGGAGCCAAGTCACATTTTTTTCAGTGACTAGGATAATAAGAGCAGGACATGGAGACTGGTGTTAGATGGACAGTAGGATCAGGGGAAAACAGCCATAGCATAGGGTTGAAAAATCTGCAAGCAACTAGTTAACAGCCCCGACACCTAGAAGTTCTTTTCAATCTGCATCTTATCTGTGGAAATCAAAAGGATTTGATACTTGCCTTCTAAAACAGACAGCCAAGTTATCCCATTAAGCCAACTTACTCTTCCTTGTTATGTGTTTTAGTGTTATCTCCTACATCAGAAACAAGTACTGCAAGCTAGCAGTGACCAAATTCTTCAACACTTCAGTACTTCAGATAAATGATTCAGGGATACAAATAGTGGAATTTTCACCTATTTATTATACACAAGTTGCAACCAAACAGCAAGAGATTTCTACTGAGGTGGCTGACCACGTCCACGTCCGAATCCACCTCTCTGCAAATTAAAAAGAAAGAACATTTTTAGTGCATCTGCGCCACCAAATTTCTCCTATGGCTACTTTTGCCTCTTTACTATTTGAAATGTAAGAGAAAGAGCAGAGGAACCCAAAATCTAGTATAGAAATTGGGAGTCCTAATGCTACAACAAAATGCTGAGCTTTGTCTACAGCAAAGGGTATTTAAATGCATTACTCTAGGAAACAAGGCTTGAAGATTGAGTTATGATTGCTGACTTTCAGCTTAAACATTTTAAGGTACAATTCTTGACCATAATGCAATTCTTTGTGATCAATGATCAAGCAAGTAACTTCTGCATATTGCCTACACTTATGTAGCAATACAAAGACGGCTTCCTTGGTTACTGCCCCCAGGCTCAAGGAAGGCTAAGTTCACTCTTCTATGCTGTCCATATGTCAGCAGACAAAGACCTCTTCAGTCAAGCCAGTGCACACAGACCTTTTCATTCAAGCAGGCCTCCAGTATGTACATAGTGCTGTATTCATTTGGTTACTGAATTAACCACATGTTAATGCATTTATTTCATTATTGTTTTAATCTTATATCTATTCCTATAAGCCAGCATGAATGCCAGTTTTCTTAGTAGAAAGGCAGGGTACAAATCAAATACAATATTTGCATTGGCAATGTTTTTGTAAACCTTGATAAACTAAGTGGACGTAACAGGAATGTGTAACGAGTTGTCCTTGTCTCCAGTATGTCTGGAGTCTCATCATCATGTCCCTCTGCTTGTTATGGAATTATATTCTTGAACCATAACTTTATTAGCATATACTTTCAATATTACCGAACAGGAAATACAAAGAAGCCTTCAATCTATAATTGCTCCTACAATAACTTTACTAGCTAACAACAATCAAGCTCAATAAGTGTGCCATTCCTCCAGAAAAACTTGCATATATTTTTAAAGCCTTCAGTTAAATCAAATATTCTACACAATACTTACAAACTGAAATTCAGTAGCTGACCCAGCACCTGCCTCTGCTTTCTTGTCAGCACCAGCTGGGATAAAAAAAAGTATTATTCAACATAAAAACCAGCTTTATTAGGGACATTTCTATGATCTTTAAATGCATTTCATTAGTATGCAATTGCTGCTAGTACAGACATTTAATGCCATTGATCCACAAATGACTGAATCTTGGCACGGATCCTCTTCTGATCTGGCAAGTTATAACAAGGCCCATCTACCCCAATGTATAGTTTTTGGTCTGAATATTTTTCCAGAGTCCCACTTTGCTTCTAAGCTCAGAACATTTCCAAAATACAGGGCAACTATGGGGATGGTCCCTGCCTCAAAAAAGTGTAACAGCTACGACTGGGGCTTATCTGTGCTGCGCTATGTTTCCAATACAATCATATTCACACACAGAAAACCACCGTCTTTTTCCTACCAGGAAATGGGCCAAGTCCTGGCAACCAATTTTTGGCTAGCCAATAAGGCCCAGTAAGAGTCACTACACTTCCGCCAATCTTCAGCACTGGCATTTTTAATCAATAAAAAGCTAGTCAGGGGAACTAAAACTGAGGCTGATTAAAACCTGACCAAATTTTAACACTTACGAGGAGCAGCACTACGTCTGTAGGTGTCCCTGTCAGCCTCTCCTCGTGTAAGGCGAGCAGGACGCTCACCCTCCAATCCTGAAAAAGATCAAACAGTACAAATGTATTTATTTATTTGGGATATTTCTAACCTGTCCAATCACTATGCATCTCCGGACAGCTTAAAAACAAAATTCAATAAATACAACAGTATAAAAGATCGTATAATACCCCAAACAATAGTAAGACTAATAACCCACGACTGAAGTAAAACATAATTAAAATCTTTTAAACATTAAAATGCTGGTTGAATAAAAAGGTCAAAGAGTCTTCAGCTAAGCAGGTGGTAAATTATTTAAGGTGGTAAATTATACTTCAAGGAGTATTTAAAATTGATCTCAGTACTTTAAAAAATTGGGCGACAATATAATTCCTTCATAAAGTCAATTGCCTGATTAAAGCTTATGCCACAACATAGTTAAATGTGAACCTTCTTGTCTTCATGTTCCTCAACAGCAGATAATATCCACTATACATTAGAGTCTAATATAAAACATGTTGTCTCGAGGCCAAACTTATTTCTTTCAGAGCACTCACCCAGTGTCAATGTCTAATGTGGCCCAAAGTCATTTTATCTGGGTTCTTTTTGCATTCTAAATGAACCTTACAGCTTTGTAAAAGCCAGGAGAGCCCCTTGCTGTTTCTAGTTTCAGAAACAGTACACTGTGATGACAGCTGCACACATACACTCTTATCACACAGATAATTGCCAACTACTAACCCAATGGGAGACACCTGTAAGTAAAATTAATAGCAGAATGCAGGCATTGTCAGGCCCACCAAGAAATATAAATCTACCTTGTCACACAACATCTAATCTTTTTACCAACTGTATTAAAAGGGCTAAAATTCTGTTTCAGTCTACAGAACCAGAATCCGCAACTTCTACAAAAACTGCATGCATGCCAGTCTTACCTATTTCAAAAATTTTCACTGGCCCCATCTGCATGTAATGACAATCCATTGGTTTAATAACTGATGAGCTGACATGCATGAGTGGTACACCACTGGCAGTTTGTCCACTACTTTACTGCACAACCCTCAATCAGCTACTTCATAGGCTGTGAAGCATGACTCGTGAACCCAACAACAAGGCACAGACTAACTGCAATGGCTATTAGTGTGAATAAGGTCACTATGGCAGTTGTAATAAAGAATTCCTCTTTATTAGCTCAAAAGAGATCCATTCTTCAAACTAACATAAGCAACATAAGCAGTCCTGAATAGATCCCTCTCCATTTTAAAACCATACTTGAAGAGAAGATGGGAATAGAATGAGTAAAGTCCTACATATAATACATGAAAGAATCAACTTTGGCCATAATTATCTGCCCATTTATATAGGTCAAGACCAATGTTCAGCGCTATCACTTCATGGTCCCACATTCCTAGCAGTGACAGATCAGTCAGGTCAAATTTGGAAGCCACACTAAACAGCTTGTCACAAGAATCAGCTACCACTCCCAGTGTGAAAGAGCCTCCACATGGTAGCTGTATCCTTCTTGATGTTTAAAAAATTGTGTCCAAGTTTGAATGCTCAATGATGCAAGAGTGCTCTGCTACCATGATACAAGAATTCACAGCAGGAAAAACATTTATTCTTATAGTTAAATGCATTTCAACTAATTTTGTCTGTACACTTATTCATTGGTTCCAGCTTCAGTGAAATTCAGCTATTTTAGAGGATGCAAAATAGTGGTAAAATTTTCAGTGTTTTGAGAAAAACATAGTACTGGATCTGGATTTAGCAATACTTAAAACAGTAGACCCACTGAAATTAAAAGCACATAATCATGTCCCATTGATTTCAGTTGGTCTACTCTACGTCTGACAGTGACAAAGCTCATATATGACAATGGCAAATCATGGTACACATGCAACTGCTGCTTTGAATAGGCAGCCTCTAATTCAACAATGCAACAATTAGGTTAGCTTTGGATTGTTTAACCCAGAAATTACCCATATTTATTTATTTGATTTATATGCCTCCCAATTAGCCACAGGCTCTCTGGGCAGCTTACATACCATCCTTACATGTTGTCTGGGTTTATACATCATGCAACAACAAACTATTGAATGACACACATTCAAAGAAGCAGCATACACATAGCGCACAATTACTAACCCACTGGCTAATTATTTAACCCAGAGTTTGTTGCTATTTCATGCAAATAGGGTCTGTATCTGGAACCAACCCAGGTTTGGAAAATACAGTTGATCAACCAGCTAAGTTGTGCAAGAGCACAAGTTTGCTTCAAATCTAAGTTCCTTGCTGTAGGCTGAAAGGAAATGAACCTGTAGCTTCACCATCAAATACTCCTACCATTTTGTGACAGCATAGCCGCTTGTCTGCAGGTACATCCCACTGTAAGTATTAATATGTTTGGGTGCAACTTTTACAGATTTCCAGCAAAAAATCTCCCTAATGTTTATTTATCTTACCACTGAATACCATGTTGTGTTAAATGATATTTTCAACTGTTAATTTTCTGAGAAGGCAAAGTATAAATGTCTTCCTTTAGCAATAAAAGCTGATCTAGAGGCTAGATTCACAGAAAATTTAGGCAAGGAATGTGAATTTTGCTTTTACATCAACAATTCTGGAGCAAAATGGTATTTCTTCCAGCCAAGGCTTACCTTTGGGTCGGGGTCTGCCTGTTTCAGGACGGCTGCGGCGCAAAGTGGCAGGCACAATTTCAGGAGGCAGATGAAGATAGTCCCGCAGATACTGAATGCCTTCATTGGTCAAATACCAGTAGAAATGCCTCCATGCAAACTGTTCCTTTACATAGCCACGAGATTTCAGCGACTGGAATAACACACTAGTTAATCCCATTGCAGATATTCACAAACTTTATGACTTACATAATCACAGCAAGTCTTAGAAATCACTATTAATTCCAACAAATCTAAATTTATACCTTGAACTCTGCCTGTGTTATTATACATGAATGATAAAATGTGAAACCCACCACAGACAGCAAGTCAAAAGGGAAAGAAGGAGGCAAGAAGATTATGGCTGATATTAGAAGGACAAACAAATTGTATAAAACAATTACAAATTATTTAATTATCCTGAAAGGTGATGATTTACATCACTCTTTCTCCATGTTAATCAGACCATTAGAAACAGACTACAACTACCATGCCTAGCTTCAACTTTTTCAGACCAAAGATCCACTTGTAACACCAATCCACAATAGGCAACCGAATTTAAAATTATTTGCTATACCTATTTCTCTTTTTCTCTATAAGGTAGCAAGGTGTAACAACAGACAAATCTTTGCACTTATTGTACAGTTAGGTTCACTGCCTTGAAAGGGTTCTACCCTTAAAAGCAACCTAAAAATAATTTTAAATAAATATGTAGAAAGTACAATTAAATACAAGACAGTTTACCATGGAGTGGTATGAAAAGCTTTACCTCCTGAAATCTATTCCATTACTACTAAGAGCATAGAGGCCATGTCCTACTTTGCTTCTGGTAATTCTCTCCATACCCCTTCCCCTACTTAAAAAAATGAAAACCACTGTTGCAACCTGCTTAAGGTCAAAGTGCAATTTGTTAAAGAACAGCACCTTACCTGCATTGCTTTCATGACATGGAGGTTGGGTACATTTTTGTCTGCCAGTTCTGGGTGTTTAGGCATGTGAACATCCTTCTTGGCTACCATCACTCCCTCCTTAAAAAGGAGTTCGTAGATGGCAATACGGTTTTTTTTAGGCATCAACATCTGCAAGTAACATAGATTGAATTGTCAACAGCAGTTTCTTCTCCAGGTCAATATAATACCAACTCCCAAGTTTGTCAAGAACTGTACTTTTATTACTCTGCAAAGAGGCTAAGCACAACAGCAAAGAGAGCCACAAAGTACTCAACAACTCAAGACTCAGGAGAAGCTACCTCACAGGGTTGAAATAGAGCTAATGTAAGCCACCCTGGGTTCCTCACAAGGGGAAAGAAGGCAAGATATAAACGCAATGTAATAATAAAGAAGCCTTATTTTAATAAGCTGATTTATATCTGATCGGACAAGTTGTCCACCTAGCTCACTGTATCTGCTCTGACTGACTAGGTGGGGTTCTTTGGAAGGTCTTTCTCATCACCTTCCTCCTGTTCCTCTCAAGTGGAAAGGATGGAACTTATCTAAGATCTTCTGTTTGAGGCTACGGTTGCTACCCCCTAGAAACATCACATAACAAATACAGGATGAGGCATACAAGAAATGTTTAACAAAGGTCCTGTTAACAATCACGAAGAAATATCTAATGCTAAGGTGAACTTTCCACATTCCTATCCTACTCAGGCTTATTTGGGGAAGCCCTGCCTAGTAGGAATTACCTCTAAGTAAAATGCCTAAAATCACAATACAGTTTCAGGATCTAGGTTTCCATGGGAAGTACCCATCTTCGCAATCGGCTTTTGCTTTCATCCTCCTCTTTGTAAAATGCACCCAGAGAAGCACAACTTCCATTTATCAGAAAGGTCTATGCACGGTGTTCCCCGGGAAACGCTATGATTCATGTGTTACCATTCAAACCGGTCACTCAAATTCACATTTGTTCCCCACTTCACAGAAGCAATGGCCTGGCTTAATAAATTGGCGCCTTCCAACCAGTTGCCTAGGGCATCTCCCACCCTGTTTAGCGGCCCCCACGCCCCCTTAGACCTAAAAGAGCCCAGCAGAAGCAAAGGGCTAAGTGGTCAGGAGCAGCAAGGAGGGGAAGTCGACCGGACACTCGTCGGATGGCGACGATACGAAAGAGATATAAAACTTGGAGCAAGGCCTTACCGTGGCGGTCGCAGCAAGCTCAAGCGCAGGAAAGGAAGAGACATGCGCAGTGCGATCACTTCCTGCCTCGCGTGGTCCCTTGTATTTCAAGAGGCGCCTGTCACAGTGCCTGAAAAGCAACTTGGCAGGTATTTGGCTGTGTGCTAGGAAAGATGCCTGGTGAAAGCTGCTGCTCAGATCGCTACTTAATTGCACCAGCCATAGCTTTATTTTCTTGGGAAGGTTCATTTTTAGCCTCTTCGCTTGTTTTCAAGGAAGACTGAGAACCTGATTATTTCAAATCAGGGAGGCCCTTATAACATATTCTGATCGTTTTCTCTTTGTTTCTTCACCATACCTTTATTTATTCAGTTTATTTACACAAAGCTGCAAAACCAGCACTCAGGTGCTTAGCAATAATAAAATAGATTAAAACAAAGTCTGAATTATAATGCAACATATAATTGAACAGTAAAACAAAAGCACAGCAAAAGAAATAGACAGCAGAACACTTTAAGCAACAGACCAGCTAACATGCTGAAGCCTGTATGAATGAATGTGCCTGCTGGCAAATGGACAGCAGGGAGGGAGTGAACCTAGCAATTCTAAGGAGCAAGTTCCAGAGCAGCTACAAAAAGGACTTCTTTTGTTCCCAAAATTCTTTTGTCCTGATGATTGTGGGGCCAAAAGAAAGACCTCTACCGAAGGTCTTAAAATCCAAGTGGACCTATAAGGGAAAACAGTTTTCAGGTAGTCTGGTCTCAAGTTGTGATAATTAAAATATAAACATTGTCAGTTCATAAGAGCAAGAATTAGAATTGATGGTAACACAAACATTTAGCTTTGCTATTTTTAATGGTGGTATTGAGAAATGAAACCATTGTCTTAATCTGGGCCAAAATCAAATTTCCTGATAACTTTTTAAGCCAGCAGAATTACAAAGTGTCTCCCTTTGAACTTTCTTTAGTAAAGAATGACCACTTTCATAAGCAGTAGATTGTTTCAGATGATGGAAATGTTTACCCAGTGGTTCCTAGTAATATGTGTTTGCATGCCAGATTTGTGCCTACTTGTTTTGACCCACAGACTGGAAATATTCAATATACATTCCAGTCACCAAGAAAGGAAAGGCAAGAGTGCAGCAACTATGGGACCATTGCACTAATTTCCCATGCAAGCCAAGTTATGTTAAAGGTGTTACAAGAAAGAATTTTATCCTATATGGAGCAAGAAATGCCTGATGTTCAAGATGGATTTCAAAAAGGATTAGGCACTTGAGATCGTATTTCAAGTATACTTTGGTAACTGGAAAGGACCAAATAATTTCAGAGGAAAATCAAGCTATGCTTTATAGACTACAACCAAGCCTTTGACTGTGTGGATTGTGAGAAGCTATGGATGCTCCTGAAAGGAATGGGTGGGTCTCAGCATGTGATTGTTCTGATGCATAGCCTAGATCATGGACAAGCAACTACAGTTAGAGCAGAATATGGGGACACAGAATGGTGGTCCTATAGGTAAAGGCATCAAACAAGGTTGTACTTTATCTCCCCCATCTGTTTAATTTGTATGAAGAACATATAAGGAGCATCTCATTTTGTTGGAAGCATGCTGCCCTCTTTGATATTTTATTTGGGATAAGCAGATTAATTAAACAACGTTTAAACATTACTTCAGCCTTATCAGTGAGTCTTGACAGAATTTTGTACATTTTATAAAAGGGAGCCCAATCATATACATGTTTGTTGCATGGCCTAAAATGGTGTAGCAGTAGGTTTAGCAACATGAAAACATTTCCCCACCTCTCCAAAAAGAATGAGGCTCAAGAGCAAGAATGAATATTTATACCCTTAGAAAATAAAAACTCTGAAATTGTCTTCTCAGTCCTGGACAGCATTGGATGGATGGATGGATGGATGGCTATTTTGTTTGTTGTTCATTTATCTTCACACACATGAACAACTAGTGTGGATAGCATAGAGAGAGAAAGAGGCACAGCATCTATTAAACAAATGAAAGTTACATCTGTTCCTATTAAATACGTGCAATGCTCATTTTCTATACATTTCTTTCTCTGGGTACTGAAGGTGTACAAGATAAGCAGAGGTGGGCAACTTGCAGTGCCCTCCAACTCCCATGATTCCTCATCATTGATTGGGACAAAAACCACAGGTTCCCATCCCTGTAGCGATGCTTTTGGTCTGCTTTTACAATAAATACCGCAGTTTTCATGAAGTTGGGGTTTAGACAAATTTCTGGTATCTAAATGTAAAAATGTGTGATGCATATGAAAAAACAAACTTGAAATTAAGATTTCCAACATTTTTAATGGAATATCCATCACTGGACTTCTTGTAAGCCCTTAACTCATGCCATTTGTTTGTTCCTATTCTATCAGCTTCTATTGTTCTGCTTAATATAAGTTTAGCACTTTTATTAGATAAACTATCTGGGGATCACCAGGTTGGGACGAGTGTATTTGAGAGTATGAATGGATGTAACATGTAAATAACTATGTTGAGCTGCTAAGTTCCTAAACTATTTTTCAAAGAGAAGATCCAATGTTTATATAAGCCTGGAGACAGGGCTTGTTATTATTTACTCATTTGTACAGGTGTTTAATTATTAATGAATCAAATAATTAATGTGATCAGGTCTCTCAGCTGAAGTGAAGTTTGCATGATGGATTTCTGGATCAAAGCATGGAATCAGAGATGACAGAGCTTCAGAAAGTTTATAAACTCATAAAATCATAGGATAGTAGAGTTGGAAGGACCCAAAAGGCTATCAGGTCCAACCCCCTATATCCCATCCCAATCAGATGCTTTTTGAATGCCTCTAGTGAGGAAATGCTCACAACTTCCTCAAGTAGTAGGTTTCATTGTTGTTAGGATCAGGTCGAGTAAAACCATACATCTCGTACCTACTTTCTGCTGGAGGAAATTATCAGTGATGCATCTTAGGAATCTCTTAGTGGGGCCATGTTTGGCAGAGTTTGACTCCCAACAGATATCAGGGTAATTGAAGTCCCCCATAATGACAACATCATGCCTCCCTGAAACACTGCCAATTTGTTTCCTTAAAATGAAAGAAGAAAAATAACTTTGTGCTTCTGGAAATGAAATTAAGTTTTAAGATAGAAATATTCAGCTGTTTGGTCACCAAAGTACCTATATTGTTTTTAAAAATGGACAAGCAGATAAATGTCTCATCCATCAGATTCTACTCAAAGCATAACATGAGCAGAACAATCCATCAAGCACAATGTAAGGTTCTCAAGGGGGCAAATTAAAGGTTGAGCTAATACTGATTTAAATGCTGCATTACTGTTCTTGCTAAAGGTACAATATTACACATGTTTAGAAAGGAAAAGGCCTTTCTAAAAGGAAATTCCCAATATTCCTCATGTTGGCAGGGGAATGCTGGAACTTGTATGCACAATCATGTATACAATTATGCCCTAAAGATTTGAATCTGAGGGTGAAGAAAGGGGACGGGAATGCTGGAACTTGTATGCACAATCATGTATACAATTATGCCCTAAAGATTTGAATCTGAGGGTGAAGAAAGGGGATGCTTCCTTCATCAGCCTGGTCTCTTCATAACTATGCACCAATTTAACATATCATATTCATTCTCAGGGCCCTTTCAGTAGTACCAGCCAGGGACTGTGCAAAGGAGAATGAATAATAAAGGAAGCCGTCAGATTAGCTTGAGCAGGCAGAGGGAAATAGCTTTCCCAGGGGACTTTCGGCAAGTCCCAGCTCAAATAACCATGCTCTTATTTCTAGGGTGTACACATACTATCAAGCTAACACGATGTCACAACTAAATGCTGAGTGTGAAGGAAGGGATGTTTGAAACTTCTTAAATCAGTGACAAAGGCAGCTCTGAGAATACAGACAGGTTGAATTTGTAGTCTCTGTGTATATGTGCCATGCTAAACTGCAAGGAAGATATGAACGTTGTTTTACTTCCCCTGCCTTTTTATGACTATGCAATCTGCAGGGCAGTAGCCCATCCCCCTGCCCCAATGTCCACTTGGAGAATGGCAGATGATGGAGGTCAGCGCTCATTCCAAAGCACCCCAGGGCTTGACACTGGTTGCCATGGAATCTCTTCCTCATATTTCAAAATTATAGTTAGGAGAGCAGCCGGCCAAACATGGACATGTTTATAGATGCTATTTTTCTTCTTTTTAGTTTCAAAATATATTATCCTTTTCTACAACAGAGTGATGTTTATTCCCAAGGAAATGCTTTTTTGTAGAAGCAAACTACATTTTATTCCTGTAGTCATGATGGTGGTACAATTTAAGTGAGTTCAGAATACAAAACAGCACATGCTCTGAGTATTTTTCATTGGGACTGGCAAATAGTTTTTTTTTAATGTTGCTCTAAAATATTAGAAATGAAAAAGCAGTGTAAAGTATAGAATGTTGGTGATGGAACAAAAAGTAAAATGTGAACTGTACAACTGAAGTGATGTCTGCAGTAACCAAAAAGTGCCTCCCCACATGCATCATGTGTTTAGAGCACAATCCTAAAAATGGTTAGATTTCTTTTAAGTTCAACAACTCCCAGAATGATTCAACCAGCCATACTAGTAAATATATGTGTCCCAAACATGCAGTCCTTTTCCTGCAGAGATGTTCTCCTTTAAGAGAGTGCTTTCCCCTGGTCGGCTCTGATGGAGAGCAACTTTTTAGAACATTCAGCAAAGGTCTTTCCCATCACCTGCTCCCTGATCATTTCAAGTTGGAGATGCCAGGTATAAAACTTGGGACTGAATACGTGCAAGCCATGCCATCTACTGCTGAGCTATAGTCCCTCCCCAAACTTGCATCAAAGCTTCCCAGACCCTCTTCAGCAGGGCACATTTAGAGTACTTCCCATCATAGTATTTTGAGAGCAAGAAGTTATTTGAATCAACCTGCAAATCATCAACACATTGAGGGTATTGGAACCCTGCTCCCAGCTAATTGTTGCTAGTCTAGGCAGTTAATTAGAATCAACATACTAATGCACAGCTACTGCCATACTCCACATAATGGTATCTCAAGGCTTCCACAATGGAAAGTGTCCCATAGGACTTTCAGCTGTGATACAGAGGCATTTTTTTTACCTGGCTTCTAGTACATTCCACAGCCCAATTCCTGACTGGATTGAAAGGAGAGGACTTCTCTATGTACATGTTGCCAGAAAAGACAGAATCCCATTCCATTCATCCTATACAGGAGCTGTCAGAAAGAGAGGCAGGCACTGAAAAATTGTCGTTCACTTCAACTGCAAACTACACATCAGCTATTGCACAGATGGACTATGATAATAAGTAGATGCCATAGAAAGATGTTTCCTGCTGGGTAGGCGGGCTATTTCTGTCAAGAGCTGCAGCCACAACTCACAAATTAAACAGGCTTGTTCTTGTTTGGAACATAGGTGGTCGACCATAAATAGCAAGGACATTTTCCCTAGCTTTGATTCAATAAAGATCAAGATGTCTCCTCCACTCCCCACCCCAATATTTTGCTTTGTCTCATGAACTATCAGACTGGTGGATTTTCTTCCCCAAATAAACCCTCTCTGCATGGCACAAGCCATAGGAACATAGGGAGCTGCCTTAGGATCAGTGAGATTATTGGTCCATCCAGCTCTTTACTGTTAACAATGACGAGCAGTGGCTCTCCAGAGCTCCAGGCTGGAAGGTTTCTAGCCCTACCTGGAGATGCCAGGAACCAGAACCTTCTACAGGATACAAATGGGGACCAAGGTTTTTTTTTGGGGGGGGGGTTGTACACACACACACACACACACACACACACAGAATGGGAGGGAGGGGGAAAGAGAAATACTTATTCTGAGGAACATCCTACTACAATTTCAGAATTGATACAATAAGCATTGGACTGAATAAACAATAACCATTTCCTTACTTGCCAAGCTAATGTTAAATCATCCTTGAAAGGGGAAATGGTTGAATTACATCTTTAACCTTTGCATGCTGCGCACAATGCAAAGGCATGGACAAATATTGTTGAGGTGCTACATTTCTGGGGGCTGTAAATAAATGCATATTTGTGATGTCCTAGCACTTTTCAGAAGGGAAATTGTTCATACATCCCATTTGTCCTGAATTCAAGAATACATTTTCTTATCATCTAGAGGTTATTGCTGTTTTTCAGTTATATTACATAACAAATTCCTCTGACTGCACTTTGATTATTCTACATTTAAAAGCAGCATGCCTAAGAGGAAAATGTTATCCAGTCAAAGCTTGAGATGTATTCCCAGGAGTTCAGGATTATCCTGAGCTCACTATGACAAGAAAAGAAAACTGAAGCAGCATTAGAAGATGAAAAAATCCATGCAGGAACAATATCACACCAAATTTACAAGGGCATGATACAATATAAAATATGGTTCAACTCTACTCTGGAATTATTAGTTGGTTCTTTCAAAAAGTGTCCTAATACCATTCCAGTTTAGATTGTATCAAGGAAAGCATTTCCTCTATTAAAAAATTACCACAAGAGGGCGTACTTATGGCCTGATTCTTTCAGAGCAGATTTTCGTCAGTGGATCCCAGTTTCTTTTGTTCACTAATAATAGTGTGCTCTCCCAGACTGTGTCCTATGGAACCCATGTTTGCACAGATTATGAAAACACACAGGGTAACCCAAGCATGATTTCTATCCATGCTGCACTACTCATGTAGAGCCCATCCATTAATCATTGACATCTTCACAGATGTACATACCTGTCCTCATCACAAGAGACCCAGTGTGATGTAGTGGTTGAGATGGCTGGACTGGGACTCAGGAGATCTGGTTCTAGTCTCCATTCAGCCGTGGAGCTTGCTGGGCGACTTTGGGCCAGGCATAGACTCTCAGCCCAACCTACCTCACAGGGTTCTTCTTGTGGGGATAAGATTGAAAGGAGAATTATGTAAGCTGCCTTGAGTTCCTTGGAATTAAAACAGGCAGGATATTAAAATAAATAAACAAACATATATACATCTAGCAGTGATATTTTGAAGTGCATGGTTAACACTAGGAATCTGTAACAAAATACAGACCTTCTAAATATCCTTTTATACACAAGTACTTTGTTTTTACTGTAGTCAGTGGGCAAGAGAGCAGCCAGAGGTCTGAGGACCAAAGTATACCTCACACTATTCATGTTTTTAGACCTTCTATGGATTAAAAAAGACCACTTTACTAGTGCATGGGGAGGAGAGTTGAAATGGGACTGTGATCCGGGACAGGGGTGGGCAAGTTGAGGCCCCTCAGATCTTTGGCCTTCGGTTCCTATCAGCTCTAGCCACCATAGCTAATGGTTTGGGATGAGGAAGATTCCTGGCCAGAATACATGAAGGGCCTCCATTTGCTCACACTTGGTCTGGAAGCATGGGCAAATTGGCCCTTTGCCCCAGTTACTTTGGCTCATGAAAGAAAGGAAAAAGGGAAAAAACCAATGGAAAAAAAATGAGGAATCAGAGAAGAAAGGATAAAGAGGAGAGGGAAGAGACTGGAGAAGATCTGAGGAGTGCAGGGAAAGATGACAGCATACTGAAGCCAGCATGCGAAAAGACATAGAGAAGATAAAATAGCACGTGCAAGGGGAAAAGCCATAAGAAGTAGAAGAGCGGGGAATCCTGGGAAAGAGAGAGCACAAACAACCCTTGAGCTTATTTTCTGCTTTCTTTGCAGTAATGTTTTCACCTTGTGCTGTCAGCGAGTCATTACTCAGAGCCTAGCCAGCGATTGGCTGGCTAAAAATGCCTCTCTAATCTCTGGGCTGATCTTTACCCCCCCCTCCCCATCTGCTATGACCTTCCTTCCAATGTGCACAGGCTGAGAAAGAAAGAGAAGAATCCAGTATAGTTCCTTCCCAGGCAACTGGCATCCTGTAAGTGAGCCAGGCAGGCCACTCTGCTACGCACTTGACAGGTGCTGGAACGTGCTTCCCTGGCAGTGGCTGATGCTCTCTGCAACCCCTCCAGAGAGGTAGGTTGTGGACAATTCTCTTCTCCTTTTCCTGCATCCTTATTTTGTCATCCAAGGGTTGTATTCATATCTCAGTGGGCTGTTCATTCAGCCAGGTAGTCCATGGCATCGCACTGCATTTGTTGGAATGGAGCCAGCCTTGGCAGGGATGTGTGTATCTTTTGTATGCTGCCAGTCAACCTGCTGTGCTGATCTCACGGTACAGGTGTTAGGCCTGTAATATTCTCATGGGACAAGCCAGCATCATGTGACTGCTGAGAATCATAACATAGTATACAATTCTATTTCAAATTGTTGTGCTGTGTTTGTGGGGCACTTCTACCGAGACAGCACCATTTCAAGTAAGGATCTAGCTTTAGCTTCTATGATACAGTTTTGTTGTGTAGTTTTAATAATGGCTTTTATTTCACACTTGAATGTCAGTACCTCCCTCCTAGCATAAGCAAGGTGCAAAGAATTAATTAGATCCTATGGGGTGTACAGAGAAGCATCGTTTATCTAAAAGCTTGTTAGCTGAGCATGCGGTTGATGGATGTGCTGTATTTGAGAGACACTGGGCAGTCTTCAGCTTAGTTCATATAGAAAACTGTTATTGACATATATTTTGTCTCTAAACTGCAATGTGAGCAGTAGTACATTGGTAGCACTATATAAATATATAGGCTTTGTTGCGATGGGGGCGGCATAGAAATGTTTTAAATAAATAAATATTAAATATATTAAATATAGCACCATATAAATATTACAGCAGAAAATATTCAACTCATGATGTAGAACTGTGATGTTGAAGCTCCACCAGTGCAATGCCCAGATGCTTCACAGTCTTTAGGGTACCATTTTGGATGTAACTGGAATTTGCTCTCTTTGACTGTAAATAGAAAACTGGCACCATCCTAAGATCAGATGCTTGGTAGCTAAAAATGCTGACCCATAAGCTTTATAGAATCTATCTGGGTCTTCTTGGTTTTAGCTTTATACCTCTTTGCACTGCCAGCTGTTCTAAGGCAGCCACGGAAAAAATGGAAACAGATTAGAGCCGGGGTACAGAACCTCTTTGAGCCTTCAGGCTGAATTCTATCCCAGAAAAGCTCTCTACAGCCATGCTCCAAAAGGGGGTGTGGTAAAAAGCTGTTATTGCTAGCAACTAATCCTTAGAAAATGCATTTTAGAATGGGGGGAAATGTGAAAAAACTGGAGAGTCCACCAAACAATTGGTGTCTGGGGAAAGAACGTGAGGCCTTCTCAGGAACCACAGAAACCTGGGAGATCTGGCTTCCAGGATTAGAAGCACTTTCCTAAATTGCCTCGTCCCTATCCTTTCTTCTTCTCCTCCTCCTCCTCCTCCTCACTTCTATATTACTTAATGGCCAAATATCTTTGGGTGGCTCAAACCAATTTTTCGTAAGTACAACAATAATGGTTACAGTAAAATATGGATACAATAAAATATAGTGTGAAATTCCAAAACTAGATCTGTTACAACAGCTGAGATATCCATAATATGCCATTAAATGCCTGGGAGTAGAGGGCAGTTTTAACTTGATGCCAGAAAGATGATAATGTTGGTGCCAGGCTCTGAGATCATTCCAGCTGAGGGGCCACTGCTGAGAAGTCCCTCCTCCTAGTGTACTTTTTCCAGGCCTCCCTTGGAGGTAGAAGTCAGAGGATGGCCTCAGATGAAGGGTGTTTTGTCTTGGTATATTGAGCTCAGGAAAGGAGCTCTGTCAGGTATTGTAGTCTCAAACAATGTAGGGCTTTATAGGTTAAACCCAGCACCTTAATGGGCTCAGAAGCATATAGGCAGCCAAAGCAAGTGAGTCCAAACAGGTTATATGTTTGGACCATCCAGTCCCAGTTATGAATCTGATGGCTACATTTTTCCCAAGCTCTAGCTTCTGAACAGTCTTCAGCACCTCATAGACTGCATTTTACTAATCTAATTTGGAGATTACTAGATGCTGAAATCAGGCAATCCCTGTCCAGATGGGAGCAAAGCTGGGCTCCCAGCAGATGCCAGTAGAAGACATTGGAGGCCACCTCAGCCTCAAATAACAAAGATCAGGAAGAACCTCCAAGCCACAAACCTGCTTTTTAGGGGAAATGCAACCCCTTTCAGAATAGGTCGAATGCCCTCCAGCCATTCAGAAGAGCCATCCCCCAATAGTATCTCACTCTTGCCTGGACTGAACTTCAGCCAAGTCCATTGTCACAGCCAGGCACCAATTTACTCTTAGGTATAAATGGTTCAGCTGTACCCAGGCCAAGAATCTATGGATGTTGACTGTTTTACCTTCAGGAGCTCAACATAAAATGCTGATGAATTAGCCATGATTTGGTATTCTGTAGATCAACACTAGCCTGTGCTAGAAAAGAAGAATCATAGTTACTTTACCCTGTCCTGCTGACTCTAGTAGCTAGTTGCAGAAGATTATTAAAAGTAAATTACCAAAAGCTGATGAAGGAATTCTGTTTAGATATCTGGACCACCTCATACTTGGGAGGGTTTAGTGAAATTTCACCATAATCCATGTCACCAAGGAGTAAAACAGGTCTTGGCTAGATGGGCTTAGTTAAACATTTTGGAACCAGGAGATAGCAATTGCTGTTCTGAACAGCTTGACAATAATTGGGCAAGGATGGAATTTTTTCTGACCCATTTCTGTTATGAACAGACATGTTCACAAAAGCTCAGTAGGCATCATTCTCAGTGTTATATCTGGAAACAAGGAGACTAACGGTCCTGCTCAGTGTAGGTTCCCATCAGGTGCTGGGTGTTACCTGATATCCCTAATTGAAGTTTCTTATTACATTAGCTCCCCCTCTCAGGTTCACAAGCACCTGTTGTCTAGAGTTCCCAGCTTCTATGCACCTTCCAAACATTCCTGCTTGACCAAGCCTTAAAATTTCGCTCCAAATCTGCAGCTGCCTTTATCACAGTCCCATCCTAAGGGCATTACTTCCACATATTTAATATCCCCAGGCTGTCTCTAGGCCTCTCACCTGCTAATGTATCACAAATTGATAGCACACCCCCAGGATGTATTTGTAGCTTTTATTAGCATCCATCTACACTGTGTGCAGGGAGAAAACTGACAAGAAACCATTAGCACCTATGCCTGGAGGGTAACTACATTTTTTCATACCAGCTGTGCTGCAGCCTTAACCTTGGCTTCTGGCTATGCACAGCAGAAGTTTAAGGGAAGTTCTTGGGGTCTCTTTTGTGCAGCAACAAAAAGTACAGATGTGCAAGCTAGATTCTGCACAACTGAAAGTTTTGCTTTTTCTATCAGGACAAGGTTGCTAAAGCATTAATTCTCTCATGCCATACAGAGATTCCCAATTGCCTGCTTGACTGAATTCATTCAGATATAAACAAAATATTACGTAGACATCTAAAAATGCATTTATCTCAAGTGGTTCTAGAAGTCACTGCAACAATTGTAATGAAAGAAAAATCGCTCCTAGAGGACACCAAATTCAATGAGATTGCAAGCTAGTCTTTTAGCACTACCTTTTGTTCTCATGTACTGCCTTTGTGCAACCACTGAACATGCCTACATTGGCCAAGAAGCTGCTTCCCACTTGACTCAGACACTCCATTCCACATTAACATCCCATTTCAGGCAGCAGCCTTCAGCAAACATGCGCTCTCTGGACATTGTTTTCTGCTAGTTAGTAACTCTCTTTATATTAGTTAAAACATGGACAGTTTGAACCACAAGGAATCTCTGCCACATGAAACATGTTACTAAACACTATCGTGACTCACCATTTTTTATACCGCTTGCTTCCTTATACACGGGACAAAATGCAAACCTGCCAGGGTTTCAGCACCATCAGTCTACTTCCCTGTATATCCACCCCATCTTCTCTCAGAAAGGAAGAAATCAGGGAGAGAATGATACTTCTATCCTGCTGGGAACACAGGAGGCTGGGTCATTTCCTTTCAGTTCCCATTGGAAAAGAAATTCTCTGTTCTTCATATGGCTGTTAGCTTGGCTCTGTCCTGCAGGAAAAATATAGAAAATTAGGAATGTAGGTGTTTCTCAGAAAAGGAACATGGCAGGGGGGTCTTCAAGTAACCTGCTTTGAGACTGATATCTTACAGCCCAGGTGAAGGAATTGGATGTGTTTAGCCTGGAGATTGGAAGCCTGAGGGGGTACTTTTCAAATACCTGCCTGGAGAATTTAGGAGAGGTTGTGAGAATTCAGAGTCACAACAGTTGGAATATGGGTCAACACCTATGCCGTTTTGGAAAACCCAGAATGTATCATCTATTTTAGCCTCAATTTTAAAAAAATAAATAAATAAAATGGTACCCCTGTGTGCAAGGGATAAAAAAAAAGGGGGGGGGGTTATAGCACAGACCAGCCTTCCTGGTACCCTCCAGATGCTTTTAAATAAAATTATATCACTGCAAGCCACCTTGTTAATCTAATGGTTCAATCTGCATGGCATGATAGCCCATCATGGGTTCATTTGAGAAGTATGCACTGGCCACCCTTATGAATATGCAACCCCTGCCTGGGGTTGTCATGTCATAAAAACTTGGCTGGCAGTGGTTATTTGACGCTAAACAACCTTTACATAACCCTACACTAGAATTCGGGTTATACAAGGGCTGTTGTCCACTTCACATATCCCAACAACCCTCATTCAGGGGTTGTGTATTTATAATTGTGACTGCAACTTCTCAAGGGTAAATTAACCCTTTCTGGGCTATGGTATCTTGCAGATCAGGTCACTGTATGGCTATGTCCCAAGTGGGAGCCCAGTGTGGGCTCATGTTCTGGCTATATAAAGGGACTAGGAGACCTACAGGAGAGTTCTGCATTTCTAAAATAATGGCAGAGCAGCAGTGTTCTATTGCCATTGTGTTGTAGGTCAGGCACAACTTTTTTGTAGGAAGTTCTTTGCCACCTAAAGTAAGCTGCCAGGATCCCATTCTATTAAACTTGCCTGAGATTGCTGCTAAGTCTTAACAGTAAATTTGGGCTGTACATAATCAGAATGGAAAAGAATGTACAAATCTGGACTGAAAAGTCAAACTGTGGTGACTGGTAAATCCATAGACTAACTTTCCTCAACCTGGCAACACCCAAAATGTTTTGGAATGCATGAGTTGAAGGCAACCAAAGCTGAAACATTACGAAGGCTAGTTGGGAAAGACAATAGTGGGCAATTTTCATAACCTCAGAGAGTGGCTGCACCACAAATTCCCTCAAAATTTTCTGAATTTGGATGATCTGCAAATAAATAAACTACATTTATTCTAGTGTAGCTATCTAATTTTAGACTCTGGATTCCAGTCTTGTGAGACATTGGGGGCTCTTTAGATGATAATGTGTACTACATCACTTGCTTTAAAAAATGGTAATTTAGCTCTGCTCCTGGTCTTCCTGCTGTCTAGTGCCCTGGACCTCAGCCCTCAAAGTCCTGCCCTTACTGTACCTTTGAATGCCACATCCTGAAAAAATAATTGATTTACAGATCTGAATTGGTTCTTCATATGCTTATATACATGTCAGCATTAAAACAACTCCTTAGTCATCTCCTGTTAAGAACATGTGCTTCTTATATAATGCCATAGAAAAATGGCGATACATATATTCATTCCTTCTGTGCCAGCCAGCCACAGATGAAGTCTTTTGTTGCTGTCACACCTCCCTTGCAAATTGTAGCTGCGGGTACTTTGATAAGTGGATTAAGGACAGCCTTGCCTGCTCACACTGCAGCTTCTGGCTCCTCTGGGTTGCTTTTGTGTCCTCTGTGAAAATGCTACTTCTAATGGCAGCTCTCACAAAGACTTGACAGCAAACTGATTGCAGAAGGCGACTCTTCTTCTTCTTCCCCTTTTGCTCCCTCACCACATTTAATATCAGAAGAACAACTGGATAACATAAAAACACGGTGATGCATCAGCCCTCCTTTCTGGCACCTCCAGAAATAGGTTCTGCAGGGAGACCATGTGACAATTTAGAGCCAAGGAAACTTGGGGGTTAGCACAGATTTCTTGCTAAGCTGTTGTTGTTTGTGCTGTCAACACATCCCTGACTTATGATCCGTCTGTGAAAAGAAATGTCCACCACAACGTCCTGTCCTGGACAGCCCTGTTCAGTTCTTGAAAACTCAAGCTGTGGCTTTCCTTATAGACTTGATGCATCTTATATTTGATCTTCCTCTTCTCCTTTTGCCTCTCGTCCTCCACCAACAATTCTCCTCCACCAGCAAGTTTCAAACACATACATTTTCTTCCTGGTTGCTTTCTTCACCATCCAGCTTTCACACCCATACATAGGGATTGCGAATACAGTAATGTGGATTATCTTGTCCTTGGTTTCCAGTGAAACATTCTTACACTTCATTGCTGCCCTTCTAAGTCTCAGTCTTCTTTTAATTTCATGGATGTAGCTTCCCTTTGAACTGATTTGGTTAAGATCAAGTGCAATATCTGCTAAGCCGGCATGAGAGATTCCTGCCGCTGTTGACTGATCATGAGCTTTTCAGTACTGGCAACACAGATGCAGGGACTGAGCCAAACCACATCTACGCCTGGCTTGTAGAACGTGTGACCCACCAAGCCCATCAGTCTTGTATGACAGTCCACCAGAGGCTTAATAAGCCTTTGTTATCACTGGGGCTGCAAAAATGGATTCCAAGGCACATTCATAGTTGCAAGGAGGGCTGCATTTGTGGGCCTGATCCCGGGTCAAAATTTCATCATACAGGATTGTTTACATTCATATATAGTGGAAGTGCACAGAAAGAAGATCTCCAGATGTTTTGAACTTTGTCTTCCATCCTCCCTGACAAGTAGCCATGCCCAAACATCTAGAGATCCACTCTGTCCCATCCCTGATACAGAGGATGGCCCAAAGCACTTTGTTGACTGCGGCACAGCAGGAAATTATGTGTGCGTTTTTCCCACCCAGCCTCTAATCAAAGCACATAGGAGCCAAGCCTGGCCAAGTTATTTGGCAGACAAACTCACAATCCTTTTCATGAGAATAAAAAGAGCATATTAATAAAATCTATAACTAAATAGGCTGCCCTTTCATGACACCCAAATTCCACTGCTTAATACTGCCTGACAGTGGAGCCAGCTCGAGCACATTGTAGCCCAGTATTGGGGGCTATATATCTTACTACCGAGGTGTCCTTTGCTTTATTAAAGGGTCATAGCAAAGAACTCTATGCTATGAACTCATAGAACTCATAGCACCAATTTGCAAGCTGATTTAAAAATATATGAATGAGCAAGGATGTGTACTGTATCAGATTGTCTTTGTGGGTTGTCTAATGTACTGGGGTCAGATGCTAACTGTAAAGGTCATGGGGGCACTGTCTTGACGATGCCTTCCTTTTCCAGGACCAGGCTGTCTTCAGTGGAGGAATGCCTGTCCAGCTGAAGCATGATCGGATCCTCTTCAAAAATGTTCCCCTTGGCCTTGTTCCCTTAGAATGAAATGGTGATTAATAGGCTGGTAGTACTGATAAAATTGCTCAGGGAGCCAGGATGGGTTTAAACATAAAAGGATTCTGAATTGCTGGCATTTGGATCCTGCTGTGTGTTATGGGAAGCTATTGATTTCACTACACATGAAGGCAGATGGCAAAGGAGGATTTTAAAAGAGAAAGAGAGTGATGTGGACAGACACTGAAACTCTATCTACAGTGGAAACTGATTCCAGTTTAGGGCAAACAGAATGTATACTCCAGCCCCAGGACAGGGATACAAGGCATTGCACCTCTTTAGTTCATTTCCTACTTCTCCACAATATCAGAGCCACGATTTCAGGACCAACATTAAAGGTGGCCATGGCTGGGCACCAGACAAGGGCCTACATCCTGGCAGGACCCCACTGACAAAAGCTTTCTGGAGTTGCTCCTCCTCTTCACCAATCCAACTAGCTTGTTCACCTGTCTCTCTTGCCCAGTCAGTGGTATTTGACTGAACGAGGAAGAGTAGGCGCACTGCCTTTTCTGGTCAAGCAGCAAGTGGTAGCAATGATGAGAAGGAGGATGAGAAGCATTGGCAGCTGGTGACAAAGGCAATACAAAGACCGACTCCATGAGGGCAGGGGTCCATTGAGGGTGTCTTGGCCAAGAACCCTCAAACCCCAGGAGCCTGCACTGCAGCATTTCTCTGCATCCATTTCTATTAAAGTCCATAGGTGTTTTCAGATGAGCATCATCACATGCTGAGCTGGGAGCAGGATTGCCCCTCTCAGGTCAATGTGGCTGCATTTTCAGCATTGCAGAGAAAGGGCCCCTACATTGTATGTTCAATTGTACTTATCAATGGCTCTTCCACCTGCCTGGAAGCCCTGACCAGCCTTTTTGAGAATGGCCCTGCAGTGCACAGGAAAGGTGTTTAAGAACTTGTTGGCTACACTTCTGGTAAATTTCTAATTCCCTGTGTCATCAGTTTTTATTTTTAAACAATATTGCTAGTCCTTGCGATAGCTGGGGAAGCCCTAAAATCATAACTCAGAAGGCTTTTAATTCAAAACTAAATGCAAATAAATAACCCATTTGAAACAGGTAAATATATATGATTCTTGTGATATGTATTTTAAAGTTTGAGATAGAGTTATAATTTTGGTTGTTGGAAATCAACAGTTCTGTCTGTTTTATATAAAAATAAATGTTTTGTATGCATTATTAATAATTACATCAAAAGTAAAGCTGGAGACAGTTCTATCTAACAGCACAATCCTGTGCCTGTTTACTCAAAAGTAAGCCAGACTGAGTATATGGGGCTTACTCTTGGGTGAATATATATAAGAACTTGATTATTTCCTCAGTAAACTAGACAACTCTTTTGAGCACAGATTGAAAGAAGGGGACAAATAGAAGTAACTCACTCCATTTTTATCTTTAGAGTATATAACTATGGAGATATACATACAGCACATAGATGCCTTCAATTTGAAAACAGGGAACCAAAGGAAAAGAAAACAAAAAAAAAAAAAAAGAGGAAGGATTAGAATCACGAACCTTATTAAGTTATCACATGTGATATAGGAACACTGCAGAGAAGCCATAATGTTAATTAATTAAAATGATTAATATTACTATGAATCTACGGCATGTGAACAACCATCTCCTCATCAGCGTATCAGAGGAAATGCTTCCTCCAATGAAATAAATACTTTTAACAGAACAGAGCTTTGGTCTGTCTCAGTAATGCCAAGAGGATACAAAATGCAAGCTTTGCAGGGACACAAATAACTGAACATACCACATACTGTACTTAATGCAGAACTGAACGCCCCTCTGAATTAACAACGGGGCTGGGATCTTGGGAAAGCCACACATCCTTTTTCCCGGCCTCACAAACAGTGTCTTCCACAAAGCTTCATGCAGCTTGCCAGAAAACAGAGCCCTTCATGTCAGGGACCGTGCCCCTTCCCTGGAAAGAGTTCCGGAGGATGCCTGAAGGGCTGCAAATTAGCAAACAAAAGGCAAATTGTTTTCGTGGAACTAAGCTGGGTTTCCAGTGGCACCTGCACAATGCCACAGCCTTTCACAGTGATTTGCTTTCTGAGCAAGCAACTGCAGAGGGCCCCATTATTTTGCACTTCTAATTAAGGACACAAATAGCCTAGCATCTGCATTCTCTCAGGAAGTGGCGGGGAAAGGGTATCTGGGACTGGCAGCTTGCTGAACATATCCCTTGTTTAAAAGATGGAGGGAAACACAGAGGCAAGGGCTCCCAGCTTTTTCTACATGGCACGAAGCGAAGTCACAGGTTATGTTGGAAAGCAGGAAGGTGTGGTATTAAAGGGTCCCTTTATGACTCTGTCAGGGCTGGCCTTCCCATGAAACAGGGTAAAATGCCCTGCTTTCAGGCAATATGGGGGAGGGGTGATCAGTTGGACCTGAATAGTACAGCAAACTTTAAACTGCTGCTCCAAATAGGTGGTTGTGCGCATCATTGGGCCGCTGCTTCTGGCAGCAAAATGTGTTGGGTCAGCACCTGGACAGTGCTTTGCCCCTGGGCTGTGCAGGATCCCATCATACCATCGAAATCAGTTCATTTTATTAATATGAAGCCAATGGAAAACCCACCTGTAAGAAAAGTAGAAACCCAAACTCCTGCGCAAAGTAGCCTTAGGCTGAAACTAAAGCTGGCACACAATAATGCATATCGTTTTCCTGACTTTAAAAAAAAAAGGCAACCAAAGGAGTTACTTCAGCTTTTCCCCTCTAGCAATTTTTCCATTTGGAACTGTCTCTCCAATATTTTTTCCTATGGGTGGAAATGCAGCTCAGGCAGTGATTTTGATATGGTGGGGGGGGAAAGGATTAGTATCTGTCAGTTCCTTAGCTCACACTCACAGCATCCTAGAGCTGCTTTTGATTTAACAAAAATGTTGGGGCAAAGTTACACTTAGACTTCAATCATAAGCACACTTACTTTAGAGTAAAGTCCCACTGACCTCAATAGAACTTATATTTAAGTAGACATGTCTAGGACTGTGCTGAAAGAGCCATGGCCAGCTCATTCTTGAGGTTGCAAGCCTAGACACATTTTCCTGCAGGGAAGTCACATTAAATTCCATAGTGCCAAGTAGACATGCATAGAAGTAAACTTCAAGAGTCACTTTTGCTAGCTAACAAAGGTCTTTTACTCACCAGCAGGAGAAAGAACCTCATGCATCAAGAGAAATTTACGGAAACATTGCCTTTAGTCAGAATAATTTGGGCTGATGGGAGAGGAGTAGCAACCAAGTATAGCACAACTATTTTAAATTCTTGTTTCACACTCAGCAGCTGGACTTGAACCTGAAAGTGCCAAGTGTGAATGAACATGTTCTCACATGCTGTTAGATTTGCAGAGTCATTTCTCAATAATGGCTCATAGAACAGAAGACTGTTTTCATTAACACTTCCTATGGCACCTGCATAATAAGGTGCTTATCTAAGCCAGGAATTTTGAGAGGTTTGCCCAGATGGTCATATCAGATCCTTCTGCACCAAAGATGCTGGCTTTACACTAGTTTTATAGGTATAGAAATTATTCAGACTTGAAACCAAACCAGCGTGCTCAAATGCAAAGCTTGTCTAGGGAAAGTCAGGTAGCAATAAAAAGAAACCCTCATTATTTATGACCTTCGAGCATGGGGAGGCTCAGCTCTCTCATACTGATGAATTCATCTGTAAGTTAAACTGGTACAAAAGATTCAGTGTAGCGTATGCACACACACAGCAGTTATACCAATGTCTGCATTATGCAATTCTCTCTAGTTCCGAAGGAAGCCGTCCCCCTTTCCAAATCCCTGAGAACCCAATATAGAAAGTTCTGTAATATTCCTTTAATATGATATCTTCTTATTTTCTTGCTGGTTCCAGTTGTTGCCGATAGAAGCGAAATAGACGGGGAGGGGGAAGTTACCTGTAGCTGGCACTGGTGACTTATCTTAAAATGAGAAATCCAGTGACAGAAGTTCTCTCTGAGATCTTCAGGAAAATTTTTGGTTAAAAACAAAAGAAAAGGGATTCAATAAGAATGTAAAATGAGAAGAATAATTCCACTCGTTGGAAGAGAAAAGTACCTAAAGGATTTGTTTAGTTTAGCATGGTACAGAAAGAATAATGGAAAGCAGAGGCATCAAATCATAGGTAAAGCCATTTCTCTCTTCTGTTCCCAGCCTGGAAGTGAATTATTACCTATCAGCATCTACACTGACTCTCCTGGCAAAATAGGGAATCTGGGAAACAAGACACCAGATGAAGGGTGCTGAAGACAGAGTGCCCCACTGTGCTTCATTAGGAAGTCAAACATGCTCTTTAGAAGAAAGATGAGACTGTGCCTAGACAGGGAGAAAGCGGCAAGAGACCTGGTTTACATTCTCAGAGTGATTTGATCTTAGTCCTCCTGAACAACACCACAGCTCTCTCTAACAAACCACCTCATTATTGCAACTACTTCTAGAGGCAAGTCTAGTTGTTCAAGTCTGTTAACAGCTTTAGGCTTCCCCTCCTTGCAGACTAACTGTAGAGAAGCATGAGAGAAATTTCAAAACGTCCCTTAGAATAAAAGTGTAATTGTGCTAATTCATTACTCCCCTACAGATCCCAACTATCTTCCTTGGTCCCCAAACTTTGTACTCGTATGTAACACCCAATGCAGTGAGAGTAGGATAGTAGAGCACTTTGGCGCTAGGCTCAGGACAGCTTTTTTTTGCAAACAGCTTTGCTGCCACAGACTTGTTTAACCTTGAGCAAATCATTTGAGATAAGCAAATTTTGAATTGGAACAGTTCTTGGATTTTCCTCATGCAAATTAGGTTACTATCTGATGCAATTTAAAATAGGAAGAGGAAATATTCTCCAGCACAGAAACCTTTTTATCCACTCAGGACCTTCAGGGACAGCACATCCTCTCATACAGGCAAGATTCCCACACACACACACACACTCTGCAGAGCAGGAGCTGCTGTTTGCTGAATTGCTTAGCATACATGAATGTAAATGAATTGACATTATTGCTGTGATGAGGCTGCAGTAGATCCACCTGGCAGATGGCTTCATCTTATCTTGCTCTGGAGAGCATTTTAAGAGGCACCTTACAGACATCTTGCTTGTAGAGGGGATAGGTCTCCTCCTGCCAGCCACTTTCCAATGCCAAACCTTCTCAAAGCTATCCACACTTTCCACAGGGGGCTGGGATCTTGCAAGGACTTGATTGTAGGCACCAAAAGCATCCCGGGAACAGGTTCAGTGGGTAGGATGCTGCAGCAGGTATCCAGGATGGGACTTTAACACTGAGCCAGTTCGATAGTTTTGATGGGTATGGGCTATGCACAAATGGCCTATATCTCTCTACTCATGGGGGTAAAGTATCCTCTAATTATTAATTGCATTCAGATACCAATACTACAGAATTATTCTCCTCCCAATTTTCCAAGTTCTTTTGTGTTCACCTGTGCATGCATGCACACAATGTTCTGCCTTCCTTTTCGGATCATTCATTCTTTTGACTCTTGGTCTTAGCCCTGACCTCCTGGAATGTATTTTGTGGCAGGTACAGGTTCTTGTTTGTTACACAAGTGAACCTGCAAAATCCCCTCAGAGGATCAGTGGTGTTAGGATCACCCAGGAATCGGCAGCACCAGCAGCCTAGCTGAGATCATCTTTTAAAATCTTGCAGAAGAAACAGTGTCGAAAGTTGAGCCCTCTGAGAGATCCTGTATCTTGGATGGGGCTGCAGGGAAGAGGGTCTAGGCAGCAAGATGCTTTCCTGCCCAGCTGAGATGCTCAGAGGTCCGGTTGAGACCTGCGCGTCTACGGCCCCAGCTGAGCTCGTGTCCTGACATGTCACTCCGGGGAGCATCGTCACACGTGTCTCACGCGCGCCTGTAGTCACGCGCGCGCGCGCGTGTCGCGGGAGGGCTGAGGCCGCTGTCGAGCGCGCGCGGGGTGCCCCCCCGTGCCTGGCTTGGGCGTGCGCGCGCACACGGGGCGGCGGGAGGGGGCGCGCAGAGCGGGAGCGCGGGCTGGAGCGAGGAGGGGGACGTCGGTGCCGGCGGCCAGGATGCGCTGAGCATTACCCAGTTGCCATAGAAACCAGCAGAAGGAGGTAGGCGGGCAGGCGGTCGGAGGAGGAGGAGGAGGGGTGGGGAGCGGGAGCGATTTGCCCGCAGTCCTCGCGAAGCTGCGGGGTGAGTCGCAGCGGCTTTGCCAGAGCGAGGCGAACGGTGCTGCCGGCCCGCTCGGAGCGACTCAGGTGGGACTGGCAGGGAGGCAGTCGCGCCGCCGCCGCGCCGCCGCTCTGGCTCCAAGCGCCACCAGGAGGGCTCTCGGAGCTTCGGGGACGGTCCTGCAACGCCTCCCTCCCGAAGCACCGGACGGAGCTGCGCAGGTGAGTCCCTCTCCACCCGGGTGCAAAGTAAAATGAAATAGCGTAGGGGTCCTCTTTGTATTCCTCATCCCTGTCCGATGCCGCGATCTGGAGCAAAAGCTCCCCTGTTCCCGGCCACCCCACCGCTGGAACGGGTAGGGTGTCCGGCGGGCACACGGGCGTGCCTTCGGCGGCCCCTTTCCCCACGAGCGGGCCGCGGGGCCCCAGGAGGCAGCCGCTGCGCCCCTAGAGGTGTTTTCCAGGAGCCTGTTCCTGCGCTCCGCTCGTCCTTCCCCCCCCCCCCGCCCCCACGCGCGGTATCCGGCCGGTGTTGCACCTGGCTCGAGGTGTGTTGCATTGCGTGCAGAGGGAGGTGCGCTATTGTGCCCCGACTCTGAGCTGGGGCTGCCGAGAGGCCACGCGGCTGGCCCCTGGCGAGCTGGCTGCAAGGAGAGAGAGGCGGACGTGGGAAGGAGCCCCCTCTTTGATTGATTGCACTGCCGCAAAATAGCCAGACTTGGGGCAAATGGGTGAACTCCATGTATCCACTGGGTTGATGAGGACGCGCGCGTCTGCGGGGATACTGACCTTTCGGGCTTGAACTGTCTGCAGCATCCGTGTAAAGGCGGGATTGCACTACGCTGCTCCTTCGAGGTTTTTGCTTTGTTGTTAAAAGTGAAGAATTTTAGGATTCCTTCATATGCTTCCTCAATCAGTGATGCCAAAGGCTTTCAAAAGTGTGTGTGTGGAGGGGGGGGGGTTCTCTTTGGCTTCTTTTGTTATTCTAAGAAGGAATGGTGGAACCATTTTGTTGAGCCGTCTCACCTATCAAATATAGCCAGCTCTTTTAAAATTTGCCATCAATGGGACCAGCCAATGGGAATTAGCAACAGCCAGCAAAGGCAGAGCAACATTGTCTAGGACCCATAATGTTCTATTTGGCTGCAGTGGGAGACTCATTAGTTTAGAAGGACAGATCTGGGAAAATGATCAAGGATGGTGGGCAGTACCTAAATGTGCCCTTTCTGCCATGTCCACCTTCCTATACTTAAGCCATGTACCACCAGCTCCTCCTCCTCCCAGTCTAACATGTTGCTGGGGTGAAGAGAGAGCCCAGTGATCAAAGTGAACGGATGACCTACACCTCCCTTCTGTGTGATAGCTTTGGGAGCTCTGTCCTGTAGTTGAAAGGAAACCCCAGGCTTGATCACAGGTTTAGCAGAAGGGCCAGTGATGCTGCTGACGGAATAGTAGGCAGCCTATACTCCTAGATTCCTAACAGGAGACCAGAGGCACCTTCTGGAGAGCTGATTCATGTGGCCATTAGGCTGCTAGAAATGACCTGAAATAACGTGAGCATGGTCTGTCTACCAGCCTAATCACAAACAGAATGGGGGGATTGTGAGTAGTGACATCTTGAAAAGTATGCGCCTGCATGTGGTACCATTGGTTCACGACCTTGGTCACCACAGGATGGGAATCAATGCAGGAGCAGCAGTATCATACTGCCATTTTATATCCAGATGGTCAGGTGAATTGACCCCTGGTTGTTTCAAGACCCTCTCTAATAATAGAATCCTCCTGAATCTTTTTAGGGTGCAATCTTATGTATTGCGTGCTGGGAGCAGTAGGCCTTTTCTTCTGTCCAAAATTGCATAGGATTGCATCTTTAGTTACAGGAGCTTATAATTCCTCCCAACCCTTTACAAAAACTTGCATCAACTTACCAAGCCATGGTTGTCTAGACTGCTTCATTGTATTCCTGAATACATACCACACACACCATTTTGAGCATAATATAATCTGACTCTCCCTGCAGCTCTGGCTACATTCTACCTTGAATCCTGTTTTTATGTGGCTCTCTTCTGCATCATATCCTAATCGTTTGTTCCTTTTCTTCCTATCCAAGGAAACTAATCACCCTTTATATTACCATACATTTTCTTGGTAACCTTTTAGTTGTGGCAAACTGCCCCCTCCCATTCTATCCCAGTCTATAAGTTCTTTTTAACTAGACAGTAAATGACATAGGTTCAAATTAGAATTGGTCAGAAGAATGTCATTGGCACAAGCAGCTGCCTCAAGTCCTCTTTGCATTACAAAGACTCTAAATCTTGCCGAGTCCTATATTTGAATAAATGTGACTGTCTCAGTACATTTTATTTGTGTCTGCCTTGTCACTATGTCCTGGAAATATCCAAATATCTTAAACACCTTATCGCAGGCATGATTGTAAGCTTTCATAGGCAGGAACCTGATATATCTGCAGAGCATCAGGTACATTCGGAAAGAGAACAGAACGTGGAGACCTTAGAAGTTCAGAGATCATTCTAGTTTTCCTATATATATATAGCTAATGCTCTTTTGTCTTCAGAGTGGGCTCAGGAAGGGAGTTGCATGCATGCAGGCAAGATTCCTTCCAAATGCTGCAGCAACGGTGTGTGCAAATACATGCTCCACTGCAATCATCTACATCTATAGCAGTTTGATTTTTAAGGCTGAACTACTCTTAGAACAAGCTTCACCCTAAGGTCCTGTATGTACTAAATAAGTCCTGTCAACACATAATCAGTCACCTGGAACATGGGTGCAATGACTGCACCTGCTTGCAAAGCCCATGGCTTGCTAGGTGATGGGAGGGCATTGATGATACTTGTTTACTTCTTGGGGCAGCATAACTAACCTGCTAGAATGTCATGTCTACCATAAGGAGGCAACCTGGTGCCCTCCAAATGTTTTAGCCTACAGCTCCCAAAATCTCTGACTGGGATATACTTCCTGGAGTATCGTAGTTGTAGGAGTTGTAGTCCAAAACATCTGGGTAGGGTAGCAGGTTCTCTGCTTCTGCTCTAGGTAGTTCTACTCTGTTAAATAAATCTGTAAAATAAAAACACGTGGAATACATTCTCAGAAACTTGAACCCTAAGGTTGTTTGTAGCATTCCAACATAATTTCATTCTCCAGAAAAGAGGGGAAGTGCAGGGAGACAGGGTTTAATGGAAAGCAGCAGGTGTTGCACTGTGCTGGCACTGAATTCATTCAGTATCACAGATGCTGAAAAACAAAAGATTGACTTTAAAAAACAACAACGAATCAGCACTTCTCCCCAAATTGCAGGCTTTTAAAACTTGTTCTCTTCATATTTGATGTTTCTCTAAGAACATGGCAGACCTGTCACTGCCAAGCACCAAAACAGTGCCAACTACCAAAACAGGCAACACACAATTATGACAGTTGGAAATCCTGTGATTGTGAGCTGATGACTTCTATTACCTGCAATGAGGCAATTGTAGAGCATTTTCAAGTGCTCAAAGCACTTCATACTGTATGTATAATCTAGCTGTAGTCCTTAAAATAACCCTGTCCCCCATACTGCAGATTGGAGAACTGAGGCTGGGAGAGAATGATTTATCTAAGGCCACCTTGTGAGTTTACAGCAGAGATGAGATATGAACTGAAAGTATCCTGAATCATATATCCCAGTATTTTCATCATTCTGTTACACCAGTTCATAGCAACAATGATCCAAATACAAATGAAAAAAGACAGATGACCATCAGAGTTGCATGAATTCTGCAGTTCTGTGCTGTTGCAGTATTTGGTATTGGATGTATAATTCGGGATTTTCAAGAGCTAGGTTTCCTGCTTCATACATTCAAAGCAACAGACCATTATTTGGCAAAAGTTCCTTATTCTCCAAAGTACATCTGGTAGGCACAATCACCACAAAATACAAAGAAACCCAATCTAGCAACTAGTTCTGAGAACCCTCCTTTTGATTAATCCTGGACCTACCACCTCCCTCTTTGGAGACAGACAAGCCTCTCAGACACCTTAGACAGACACCACTTCTCTAATTGACTAGCCGTTCCCTCCCAATGCTGCATCATGGGGGTCAAGAGTTTCCAGTGCTTCCTCCTGACAGTTGTAGGTCCTTATTATTCCCAGAATTCTGAACACCTGGAGAGGGCAATCTTGAGATACACCTCTTCCCCATCTTGACGTTTCCTAGGGCCCATCCTCCCCATCTGAAGAGTCTGAATGATTCTGACCTTGCAACCCACACCAAGCACAACTGCTTCTTTCATTCCCAAAAAGCACTTCGATAGTTTCCATTTTAAAAAGCAAATTTTTGGATTTTTATGGCTGCTAAGATTAAAAAAGCAACCCAAATGTTTATGGACAAGGACTAATGACATCTCAGAAGCATAAAGGAAATCAGCAGGACTTCAAAGCATCAGGGAAATATGGCTTTAGTCCCTTATATAACATTTTGTCCTTTTCCTTGACTTGCCAAAGCTTCTGCAATGCAAGCATATATATGCTAATATGTTTGGTATTTTTGCTTGATGGAAATTGAAGAAGCTGGCTTTCCCTAATACAAGTGGAAGTCTGTTTGGGGCAGTTTGACTGTTGTAAACCACCCAGAAAGTTTTGACTGCGGGGGTGGTATAGAAAAGAAAGGAGGAGGAAGAGGAGAAGATGAAGCTGTCTGTAGTGAATAAAGGCTTGGACTAGGAGGATTCCGGTTCAAATGCTTTCTGAGACAAGACACAAAAGTGGTTGCTCTTGGGCCAGTCCTTGACTCTCAGCTTAACCTACTTTATAGGGTTGTTATGAAGGTAAACAAGAAGCAATGCTAGCTATGCCTCCCTTAACTCATTGAACAAAATAATACTGTTAAAATGTCATAATAAATAAATGGGTAGGATCCTGGAGACAGTACTAGATTCAAAAAGAACTAGACTTATCAATAGTTTTGATAGATCTAGAAATTTGAGGATATATTTATCAGTGGTGGCAGACCATGCTTTCTAAGTGGAACCATCCTCTTGAAAGACAGATATCTCTAAATACCAGTTGCTTGAGGGCAAACACCAGAGGAAGGCTGTTGCCTTTATGTCCCATTTTTGGATTTGGTTGAACCTTTGGAAGAAGGATTCCAAGACTAGATTGATCCTTGGTCATATTATGTTTCTGACAGTAATGAGCACGCACTAATGCTAATTCTGCCTTGGAATACTAATAGCAATTTATCTGTATTAAAAAGGCAAATATATCATAAAGCAATCCTTCAAAATCTCTGGCTCCTGGACCTTGTTGGACTACTACTCCCGTCACTCACGACCACTGGTCATGCTGGTTGGGGGTCATAGCCCAACATCTTGGGAAACCCCAGGTTGTGAAAGGCTGGTGAACTCATCTTTGTCAGAAAGAACTAATGGGAGGAGCCATAGTACAGTGGTAGAGCACCTGCTTTGGAAGCACCAGGTGCCAGGTTCACTGCCCAGCATTTCCATCGGGACTGGGAATCTCTTCCCTGGAACCTTGGAATGCTGCTTCAAGGCAGTGTCAACAATATTGGGCTAGATGGACAGAATTCTGACTGTTCCTATATTCCTATGGCTTATGCACCTGTTAATAATCATGCACTTATCCATCGGAGCAGGCCAGTTCTGGCGCATTAAGTTCTGTAATGTTTTTAGCATACTTTGTTAACATTGAACTTACGGGTGAGGCCATTTGATGAAGCTACACAAAGTGGTGGTTACTGCCTTCTAAAAGGAACACAACCCAAAGCATATGATCCAAAGTGAGTGTAAAACCCCTGTAGACTCTGCAGTTGTTCTCAATTAACTTGCTTGAAATATAGTCCCTTCTAGTGTAGTCTGGCAATTCATTTTTTTCCTATATTACATTCTATTTTTCTAGGACTGTTTGGTTGGGCAAAAATATTGGACTTGTTAAGAATAGACTGGTTTTTATAACCTTTACCCCAGTAATCCTTTCTTTCCATTAAAGCTCAAAAGCAATAACTCATATTCCTTCCTATAATTTGCTCCAACATGCATTACTTTACACTTGCTTACACTGAACTGCATTTGCCATTTTGATGCCCATTCTTCAAGTTTGGAGACATTCCACAATCCCTTTTGATTTTAACCACCCTAAATAGTTTGCTGTCATCAGCAAGTTTGATCAGTTCACTGCTGACTCCTAATTCCAAAACATTAATGAATAGATTGCACAACATAGATCCTAGTACAGATTCCTGTGGAACTCCACTGTTTACACCTCTCCATTGGGAGAAATTATTATTTATTCCCACTTTCTTCCTACATTACCTCTTTTACCAGGTAATGGTCCATAAGAGGACTCCCTCCCCTTATTCCATTACTGCTATGTTTTCTCAGGAGTCATTGGTGAGGTACTGTGCCACTTTGGAAGTTCGAATAAACAGTGTCTGCCAGATCAACCTTGTCCATGTACTTGTGGACACTCTCAAAGAATTCTGATGGGTTAATGGGACAGGATTGCATCAGTTCTTTTGCAGCAGATGCTCTCTGTACTTTTCCGTACTGAGTCTATTTTTAATGATAAAACAATTTATCTAGAAGCTAACCAGCCTGTAGATCCCCGGATTTGCTGAACCCCTTTTAAAAAATAGTGTTATATTGGCCATTCTGCATTCTTCTAGTACAGAGGCTGATCTTAAGCACATATTTTTGTAAAACAATCAGAAATTCCATATTTAAACTTTTTAATTTCATCTCTAGGATGGATACCTTCTGGGCCTGGTAATTTAGTAACTTTCAGTTTGTCAGTTAAGGTTGATAATTTCATCTTTTGTCACTACTATCTGCCTTAATACCTCTGACTCCCTTCTTGAATATATTCAAGAAAAGGTATCTGTCCCATATCCTCAGCTATGTAGACTGATGAGAATAATTAATTCAGCTTCTCTGCAATTTCCTCATCCCTGTTTATTGTTTTAAAAAATTCCATCATCATCCAATAGTCTAACTGTCTCTCTAGCTGGTTCCATTCTTCTGATATATGTAAGGAATTCTTTATTGTTGGCCTTGATGTTGCTACCGATATGATCCTTAAAAGGTTTCTTTGCTTATCTTATTGTCTGCTTGCAGTTCCCTTGCACAAGCATGGACTCCCTTTAATTTTCCTGATATGGGCAAAATTTTCATTTCTTGGAGGAAGTCTTTTTCTCTATAATAGCTTTCTTGACTTGAATTTTTAACCATGCTGGTGAACTATTGGTCTTCGTACTAGCTTTCCTAATTTGTGGTCTTCATACTTTCTGTGCCTTTATTGTGGTTTTGAGGAATCTCCAAGCATTCTGAAGGGTTTTAACCCTCTTGCCTCCCCACTTCAACTTTTTATCAGTTCCTTCATTTTAGAGAATGTTCCTCTTTTGAGGAAACTATGTTGGACCACCTGTTTATTAAATCTGATAGTGCTGGGGTCACTCTTTCCAACTGGTTCAACAATACTTTTTATTTATTAGTAGGGCTTTTCTGTGTTATATTACTAATATTGTGATTTTTGTATGTATGTATTTATGGTTTTTTTCTGTATTTAAAAAAATAAAAAGAGAGGGGGAACAATACTTACATCCCGTATTATGTTCTAGGCAACCCTAGGATTTAACCTAGGATTTAACCTAGGATTAAAGCCAAGATTACCACTTCCCTTCTGGTTGGTTCCATGACTAACTGTTCTAACACAGTCATTTAGGACAGCAAAAAATCTAATCTTTGCCAGAACTGAAATGTCCATTGATCCAGTCAATATGTGGGTAGTTGAAGTTACCCATTATTACAGCACTACCTTTGTTTGAGGACTCCCTAAATTCATTCTCCATCTCAAGATCATCCTGAACATTCTAATCTGGAGCATAACAGCATATTATAGCAGGCCCAAATCTGAGAAAACTGAAAATCCTGTTGAATGAATAAGACTTACCCTTCAGGAACTGCCAAGCACCTGGCTTGCCCCCTGGCATGTGTTCTAAGGGAGCTGTTTAGCTGACTTAACCAAACCTTCAGGGCCAGTTTTGTCAAGTACTTTTCCACAGCCTGAAGAAATATGATGCTCAACTGTGGTCACTAGGCAATGGCCTCTGCTGCAGAATAGTCTACCCAGTGTCATGCAGTAGATAAGAATACTGTAATCTTAGGTTCCAGTCCCATTGAGTGACTGGACCAGGTATTGGCTCTCAGACTAACCTATTTCACAGGGTTGTGAGGATAAAATGGAGAGGAGAGGAGAACCTTGTAAGCCACCTTGGGGTCCTTGAAAAGGAAGAAAGCTGTGATATAAATGCAATGCCATGTGGTGGTGGTGGTGATAGCACCCAAGCATCTCTGTGTTAACTTAAATCAGATTAACTAGTCCAGAACATCCACATTGCATGGGATGGACCTGAACAGAGCTAGTTTTTACGCTCATTTTTATGGATGTTGGCAACATTTCCGTTCAATATATCTGGTATACTTCCATCAATATAATTGATATAGTCCATTTAATAGTGACAGGGCTTGAAATCAATGGCTAGTCCTGGGCAACATTGCAATCACAGGCAGTATACCTCTTTTTGTCAACATCAATGGAACATGAGCAGGAAGGCATTTTTGCCCCTTGCCCTGCTGGTGAGCCTCCCATGAACAACTGGAACAGAATGCTGGGCTAGAAAGGCCATTGATCTGAAAGAGTACAAGTGTTCTTACATTTTTAAGACCCCTCAGCTTCAGTTTTTTCTTCTATAAAATCAAAATGTCATGCAGTTATCTCAAAGGATTGCTGTCAAATATATACGTTTATCATGTTACTTTGCTGATGCTGAAATTCGGAGCAAAAAGACACCCTTTTGCACATATTCATTTGGGGAAAATAGTTAATTTCTAGTGTGGCTTTTGCTTTCTTTAATAGTAATGCTGCTCAAATATTTAAGAAGACCCCATGACTTTTATTTTCAGTTTTCTGCTATATGATTCTTTTTCTACAGCATTCTAGGGGAGGTCATGCTCATTTATGTGGCAAAATTTTCCTTGTTCTGCCTTGTATATAAGAACCAGGAGGATTCTCTTGACTCAGGTAGCAGTGTGGAAAGAGTGGTGTCCCTCAACCTACCAGCAGGCACTACCTCTTCTAGCAGGTGCTGTGAAGAGTTCCAGCTCAGTGGTTCTCTATTTTGCTCTGAGATGATCCAAATAGCAAAGAATGGGTGGTTTCTCCCTCGTACTGAGAATTCTTTCTTTCTTCAGAGGGCTCTCTAGGGGTAATTGCCTGGCCCTGAAGGGGTCCTCCCACATTGCCAGGCCTGATTGGTCTTCTAGGAGACTGCCTGTGTGCTGCAGGTAATCTCTTGGGACACCTCATCTGGAGCAACTACCTGGTCCAGAATGGGCAGCTGTTCCAAGCCATCTCACCAGAAACATCTCTAGGCAGTACATGACTCCAAGGGGAAGGACCCCTCAGAGCCAAACATTTGGTGATGTGGATGGGGCATACACAGGGTGAACGCAACATTTGTAGATGACGTGGGGAAGGATGGGCATGTACTTGTAAGAGCAGCAGCCATAGCAACTGCTTTAAGGGGTGATGGGGTTGCACCTGGGGGAAGGGTGTGAGTGCACCTGCGGGAAGGAGGCAGTGACACTGGTAGTATGTTCCTCCAGCTCAGGCATCAGGACAGCTTCTGCCAGTTCTAACAACACATGTAACCAGTAATTTACCTCCTAACACATTTAGCTATCCTTTTCCATCTAGCAGTTCCATATCAGTAAAGCTGATACTGGAAATGAGAAAAAATGTCTGGTATCCATACACAGGTGAGAGGTACCATGCATTTGACAACTGTAGATTTTTGTCTGATGATGTGTGAACCTACTCTCACTTTGGTCTAATTATTCTAGGTGGGAGCTAGACTCAGCTGTCACTGCTGTTTGCATTCTAACCAAATGGCTAGTCCTCAATTAAGTCAGTCAATTCCTTCTTTTACAAATATTTTTAAAAAGGATATACTCTATGTACCACTTTTCTGCCAAAATACTTAGTGTGGATTTGATTTAAAACAATGGCTTACTCTCTAAAGAGGCATAATGCAAAAAGCAAAAAGTCAGTGAAGGAAGAGGAAAATACATTCCTTCTAATAACGGGACCAGAGAGAAGACATGATTACTCTGACAGTCCTAATGACAGAGGAGACTGGTATTAAGAAATTAAATTAATATTGGACAAAGTTTAAAGTAGGAACTAACTAACTGATCCATAAAATAGCCATGGAAGATACCATGAAGGCAACCAGTGTGAAGTAGGCATGTCTGAGCACTAGCATGCAAGAGTTAGTGCTGCAGTCCTGTCCTCAGTGGCTTGGAAGTAATGCGTACATGATTTTGCTGTAAAGATCACAATGTAAAGGAATAATGCTGCAAGCTAGTTTTGCATAATCTTTCTTTACACCTAGTTTCCACCCATGCACTGTACATTTCTCAAGACATAATTTTTGCTTGCTTATTTAAAAATCGTGTCTTAGGTGTTGCACACAACTGTTGAACACAAGCATTTTGGTTATCTTAAGGCTGGAATTGGAACTCATGTTTCCATTGCAACATGAATGTGGAAGTTGGGAGTGCATTCTAGGGAGAATCAGTAGATAGGAATGCACTGAGAATACCCTCTTAGGAAGTTCTGCCTTTTTCCTCATGCCAGAGAAACCAGAACTGAGTCTTACTGTGGCCGAAAAAACAACTCTGGAGGGACAAGATGAAAGCATTTTACAGATGTGACTCAGCAAGTACAGGAAGGATTACAGGAGCAGCTCACTCGCTCTCCCACCCTGCCAATACTTCTCAGCTCCCACATTTTTGTTATCTCAGGAAGCACAGCCTTAGCACCATACATTTTCAGAATAGCCATTTCTGCTGTGAAGATGCATTCAAAAGGAAGCTTCCCCCAAGGTGATTTAGTAGCTCTAAATCAAGAGAAAATAGTCCACATGTGAGAGGTATAATGTGTGGTTTTGTATCACATTCATTATTTTAGCTTGTGCTACTTTTTCTAATCCTCTGTCCCGTTGTTAAAACCATGTATGATTAGGAAAAATATCCTCTAGTTAATGTGAGATTTGTTCTATAATCAGAAGAGTCTCTTCACCTTTTCTCTGTTAGAAGATCATGTTAAAACCGTATGTTAGGTAAGCTTGGTTTGGTGTGATGTTTGATACGACACCCTTGGTTTGTAATTGACCCACGCACCAGAATCAGAAACCATGTTTAGTGAGTCAGTTAGCAAACTGTGGGTTGGCATTCTTTTTGACAAATCATACATGCTCGTCATTCAGAGGCCACTGCACGTAGAAATTATGATAGTGAGCAGACAGACAATGAATGCAGAGAAGCAGCTATAAACTATAGTTTCCCTGCATGTTTGGAAACTCAAACCATGTTTTGGTGTGATGTCTGAATTAAGCAATGTTGTATCAGATATAAATTTGATATGCTGACAACACTGAGAACACTGTTGGATTTTAAGATGAACTTTAGTTTTTTTATCATTTGGGCTAAACAAAAACCCGTTTTCTATGAAAATCTGCTACTTTTAATTATTGTGGGAGATTGATATGACCTTAAGGGAAACCTTTCCTGAGCTTCGTAGGGACTGTTTCACTGAGATCAATGTGTGAGTTCTTTCTCTAATAAGTGGCTAATTCAATCTTGCCTGTGTTAGCCTTTCCCAACTTGTGCCCTCCAAAAGTTTTGGAGTATAACTCCCAGCATTCCTGACAACTGGCCATGCTGGTTGGGACACATGGAAATTGAAGTCAAAACATCAGAACGAGGAAGCCTGATACAAGTTCTTAAATGAATGAAGATTTCTTAAGGACACATCAAAAATCAATTGGATTTTAAACACCTTTTCCTTGCAGTACCGGGCTTACTGGTACATGTTATATTCACTTGCTCTGCTCAAAAATAAATAAGGTATTAGCAATTTATTTTGAATACTCTCCCCAGAACAGGAAATCCCTTCCATTTTTCCTTCCAACCTTCCATCACTAGAGGCATTTCTTTCCTGGAAATAGGTATCTTACCTCTAGCCAGCTCTGTGGATCCTTATTGTTTAATTTGCAGTTCTTAAACCAAGGAACCAGTCCCTTGGCTTTTATGTTTTTCCTTTGCTGTAGACAAACTGGTTTTTGCCATTAGCAAATCTCCAATGGCTAAAAAGTTAATGGCTGTAGAATCCCATGGATCTGAGAGAACACAGCTCTCAGCAAAATTCAGTCGCAGTTTCTGTAGCTGTCAGTAGCTGCTGCAGTCATATCAGTTACCAGACACTAAAAGCTGAAATCAGACACTGGTGAGAGGCTGCTGTTGCATCTCACACCCAAAAAAGACATGGAATAATTCTATGGGAAATTGCAGGTCACTTCCATCATGGGTAGTGAATGTTCTATGCTTTCTGATATTAAAAGCTGAAGACCTGAACCCCAGCTCTGAACTACAGCATGACTTTCTAGCAGAGCAATTGATTTTGGATAGCTTTGGCATCCCACCCTGCTCTCTTCTCCCAACCACTGCCCTCCAACAGGAGCTCACTACCACTGTTCACCTTTTATCAAGACATGGAAAGCAATGCAACTCAGTGCTTACTCTCAGTCTTCCCATTCAGTGGCATGATCCAGTCAAGGAGCACTAACTTGAGTTGGGGAGAGGTGGTTTCCCTATTCAGCTCTTATCAATCAGCGTTTGTTTCCAGCCATACATAGCATTTTTACAGAGTGAATAACTGAAATTGCACTGCAGTCATATCTGCAACATGCAACAAAGCACAGAATTTTGTTCTGTGATACAGAGCCCTGAGAATCACAAATTTCATATTTACACTATTTAGCAACCTCAACAATTAAGCAGTATAAATAAATAAATAAATAAATAAATAACTATCTCCTTCCTGGGAATGTGCACTCTTCTTGTTGCCAATCCAGTGGTTCCAGATCATTGTTTTCCAGATTTGGCTGTGCTCCCTTAAATTAAGAAACAATCTCTTAAAACTTTTTTCTAAAGCTGTACTATAATAACCTGTACTTTTGCCTTTAGCAAAGCCTTAAGTCTGCTAGAAGGTTTATGGCTGTTGAATCCCTTTGATTTGAGACAAGCTCCTCAATGAGAGAAGAGAAATGTCAAATTATAACAGCAATGACATCTCCCAGTGTACCCTTTGCAACTAACTGCCTTAGGGACCTCAAGCAGGGATTTGGTATGACTAAATGCCAGAGATTTCCCCCCTCCCTGGCTTTTCACTTGCAAAACACCTCTTGTCTACATCTCTCCCAGCCCCAAAGCCCCCAGAATGAGTGACTCATAGTACATGAAGTGCAGGCAGCACAAAGGTCCTGCAGCCAGAACATAGCTTTGTGTGTGCGTGTGCGAGCACGCAAAAGGGGAGCTTTGCCTCCTTTATCGTGAACTGAAGTCAGGAGCACAGCTATATCAAGAGGCAGGAAGATAATGTGGGCTTTAAAAGGTCTGGGAACTGGAAGAGGAGCAGTAGTGGAGCAAACACTTTTCCTCTTGATGCTCAGAAACCTCCCCTACCTCACAGCTACTCCTTCTCCTTTAAAGGGCACTTTGAAGCTATCCTGCACTGTACGTGAGCCAGGCTTGTGCAAATCATACCTTCTGTTGTCATAGGTAGAGTGTAGTGGTAATTTGGTGGGGGTGCTGAGTAGCAGGAGAGATCTTCAGCTACCCACTTCACAGAACTAGGCCTCCTGTATCAGCACGGTCCTGTGGTGGTTGGTGTCTTGGGCTGGGGACCCAGGTACTAGCCTCACTCAGCCATGAAGCTCACTCAGTAGTTTTGGGCTAGTCACAGGGACTCGGCCCATCTATCCCACAAGGTCATTCTTGTGAGGATAAAATGGAGCTATGCGAGTTACCAGGGGTTCCTCACAAGTTGAAAAAATTATAAATACAATCTAATAATAATATTAATTACTCCAGGGAAAGCAAATTATTATTAACCTAGAGATATACCCTAAGACAAGAATGATGTCTGCTGCAGGGGGGACCGCTGAAAAAAGATCAAATGCCCCACCTTTGCCTAAATGCAGTCCAACTGAAACTCTTAAGAGGAAGGAATTGTGTTTACTAGGCTGTGCACATGGTAGAAAAGCTCTTTCAATTACTATCCATAATCTAGTTAATAAGGGGAAACCCTGGACCTTTAGGGCAACTGAGATTGCCCATATATCATCTCTGATTTCATCAACCCTCTCAGGAGAGGCAGGGATCAGATCCTACATTTAACAAAGGCCCCAGTGGCCATTTTCTTAATGGCAGGTCTGTGCTTGATTAAATGCTTAATCCATAATGGGTGAAAGCAGGCATGGGCAGTGGAGACAATTTCACTCTTCCAGCACAGCTGCATGATTGTTCCTCCCTTCCTGCAGTGCAGCAAGTTGAAGAAAGATTTATTTATTCATTATATCCTTTTTATACCTTTCAATCATGGAAGCTCTTTGAGCAGTTAATAAAAGTTAAAATTAAACAAGAGTCAAAGAGGCACACACACAACATTACTTTAGAAGAACAAAGCCATTAATTGCAATTACTATTGCTATTTGCCTACTAGCATAGCAGCAGTACAGAATAGCATGGAATACATAAAACCAAAGTTAAAAAGTTAAACTGCTAAAATGCTGGGAAAATTAAAAGGTCTTCACCTGATGCCAAAAAGTATACAGAGGAGGTGGCAGGCACACCTCTTTGGGGAGTTCATTCAAAAAACCCTGTGCCACAACTGAAAAGGCACCCCCCTCACTTCCTTTGGAAGGGGTCCTGGAAAAGGACTCCTGAAGATGACCTCGGGGTCCAAGTAGGTGCATATGGGAGAGGTGATTCTTCAGGTAGCCTGGCCCCAAGCCATTCAGGACTTTGGACGTTAGTCCTAGGACTTTGAAGACAGCATGGGGTCTCAAGTAGACATTGATCTCTGCATCAAGAGGGAGAATTGTAAGGACAGATCGATTCCAAAACAATGATGAATAGGAAAGCTCGGATTAAGGTTGTACTTGTGTATGTATGGGAACAGGAACAAGGGCAAGGCGCTGGTGGTTATCCTTCCTGCTGTCTTCACTTATCTAGGACATCATGACATATGTACCTGGATGCAGATTGAAAACTGATTGTCCTGCCATACTTCTGGCAAGCTACCTGCTTTGTGTTCTTTTTTGTCAAGTACCTGCATGGTTATCTGATGAAACATTTGACTGATACTTTTAGAAATGTTTGCTGCTTTTTTTTACCCTTTGATATGTGTTCCAGTGGGGACAGGGGGAGACGAACATGATTTTGCAACTCACGCAGGGGCCATCCACTTGGCAATGTAAGCAGTTTTGCTCCCAGTTTTGCTTTATGGTTGACATAAGTACTAACCAGTCATCATCGTACAAATCTGACCTCTGCTCAAACAAGGAGAAAAAGGTTCTCCCACAGCCTGACTGAAATTAAGAACAAGCATCATAACTGCACTTCTACAAAGGGCTTGTTGTTGAAATTAGGCCCATCTGCCCACATCCCAAGGCTAATTTTTCTTATAGTAGGGTATGGAGTCTCTATTAAGTCTCATAATAGGCCAATATGTAGATACCCCTAAGTGTATTTTTTACCCTTGGGCTTTTCATAGGGATCATGCAGAATGACTGATTATTCTATGTAATCGAAAAAACAAGCACCAGTCACCTGTACGAGGAGCCTTGTGAAGTCTAAAGCATGAGATGCTACGTTCAGTGCAGGATGAAATGTGGACTAATTAAACCAACAATTTTCCCCTGCCCTTGGCTGCTTCTAGAAGAACATTTACTGCAGCATCACCATGGCTTATTCAGTCACATTTGACAAGAGATCAATTTGCAACCTCCCATGTTTTCCCAATACTGTGTCCATCTTTTTTCTAAGAGCAGAAGGTCTGACTTTTTTTAAAGGATGGAATCTCCAAAGAGGTAGATGCTCTTGATGCTAATGCTCACTTTTTAAAGAGTGTGTTCAGGACTGGGCAATAACCCTAACCCTGAACCTATAACAGCATGTTTTGCAATAGGTGACATTTTTATCACTGCTTTTTAGAAAAATATTTTAAGTAGCACCTTTTCCTATTTGTTCTTTTAAAAATATTTAAATAGGAGCAAAGCATCACTTCCATCATATAATAGCATCAAATCCCTATGATGTTATATATTGGGAAGGGGGTGCTTTTCATTCACACTATTTTAGCAAGATGGTAAATAACAGTAACCAGACAAAGACTTTTAACTTATTTTTTTAAATGGCATTATACATCTCCAATACTATACCCCCAACATACTGTAATTTACCTAAATAAAAAGAATATTAAAATTAAAGGCGTATGTTATTATACATTCATAATGATAATTTAAAAATATTAAAGTCACAATCCTATACATGTTTAAACAGAAAAAGTCCTATAACTCCCAGCATTCCCCAGCCATCATGACTGGCCAGGAAGTACTGGGAGTTTAAGACTGCTTTCTGTCTATGTATAACATTGCATCCTAAAGTGGCTTGTAGGAATGAACCATGGCTCAGTGGGAAGAGCAAGATAATGCTTGGTAACATTATCTATAATAATGTTTTGTATCAGTTTACCTAGAACAGATATTAAACCCTTTAAAATGATGTTCTGCTATCAACTTGCCAGTGTTCTTGCACAGAGACCAGTCTTAGGGACATTAAATGTTTTTGTTAGAAGATCAGAAATTTTAAATATGAGTTCTTTAAGAATGTTCAGACACGTCTGGATGTATTTTCATCAATAAAGTCTAGACCTACCTCTTGTCACCACTAATTGCCTCAGTTCTTCAGGCTTCCTTGCTGAAAATATCAGTGAAGCCAAAGGAATATGCCATATATCTTCTACAGTGAAAACAAATCCACTCTATGATCTCTTTATCCTCATTTTTTTAAAAAAAAAATCTTGTTCATCATAATGTTGTTAATAATATGCATCTCAAAATCCTTTTCCACCTCTTGTATTGTCATCTTACATATTCTTTGTGCAGGTTTGTGTTGATTTTTGTTCTCCTTTGACTTTTGATCCTGAAGGAAGCCTTCTTCTCTCTATCAGTATCCTTAGCACTGCATAGTTAACACATAGTTAATGAATCATAGAATCACAGAATAATAGGATTGGAAGAGGCCAGAAGGCTATCGAGTCCAACCCCCTGCTCAGTGCAAGACACCAAGTTAAACGATCCTTCTCATATAACAAGTATTGATCCTCCATTAATTTGTCTAATGCCCTTATGGCTATTTAACCATATAGCTACCAGAGATCATAACATCTTGTGAATATGAATTCCATAATAGTAATTATGGATTGTGCAAGACACACACAGAAAGAAATCAAGCTGCCATTTCAAGAGAAATATTTTGTAGCCCTCCCTCTTTCCTTCCATGCACCAGATCTACTCATAAGGAAACAATCCAGCCTAACATTTCACACTGCAAATTCCACTGCTGCGTTTTGCCTGCACACCTTGCAAATAAGAACGTTCCAGGAGGAAGAGAGAGAGAGACTGTTTCTTCTCCTAGCACAGAATCCTGTTGTACAAACATGCCAGCAGATTTTAAAGGCATAGATGGTCAGGAATGTCCTTGCATGCCACTAGAAAGTACTGGAAATCACTCTAGCACATCTGTCATTTCTTCTATGCAGGCAAGCCACTCTGGGGTAGGGAGGGTCATGTACTCCTCCAGGCTACTTCACCTCCATTATACAGGATGTTGATTGGCTGATACAGTTTTTACAGCAATCAAAAGGACTTGTGCTTTTAGCTTTTCTTGCTCCTGCCAGAAAATGTTCTATCAGCTTTATCTCTCATCAGAGTGCTTCCAAAGCACTCAGTCAGCACTGGACACTTTATCTGTGATTAATAACCTTTCCCTAGGGCAGTCTATTCTGATTGACTTTTATTATCTTTTCTGCTAGGTTATACACAGCAGGCTACAGTAACAGCAAGGAGACAGTGACATGTAACCCACTTTGGGAAGAGATGGGAGAGCAAATATGGAAGCATATACTTCAAGTATGATAGACATACATTATTCCAGAAAGATCAACTCACCACTCATCCTTAGTGGTCTATAGACCAAGAGTTTCCCACCTGCACCACTATTTCATGTTTAGAGATTTGAGTTTGTATGGAATCATAGCACTGAGAACATCCATCAATCCCTGGCTTCCACCCCCAGATTACAACTTCCTGCTACACTCTGTCACTCATATGATACCCATACCGATCTAAGAGCACCAAGCACCTCCATTTCCTTCTCTAGGCATGAGACATGACCAATGCTGGTAAAACACTGCCACAAAGTAGGAAAACTGGTATATCCATCTTTGACCAATCTAATAAAGAGCTAGAATCAGATTATGAGGAGAAAATCCAGACTGTGTCTAAAAGCATAGCTGGCTGAAGACTCTTCCATACATGCTGGTTCATGCATGCAAGTACATCCCTTGATGACTTAAGAGCAATGGTACTATTCTCCCTAGATAAATTCTAGTGCAGCAGTAGCAGCTTGGCAATAAATAATGGGGGAGAATGGAAATCTCAGTGCATAGCTGTGGGGTAAGTTCTAGTTCTAAATGCTCTCGTTTTTCTAAGTCTATAGAAAGCAATAGAGTGATGAAATTGGTCAATGTCATTCTGAAGGGAAATATTAAAATCAAATAAAACATTCTTAAATGGAGGAGGATTTGTATTTATATTTATTTATTTATATTGCGATTTATATCCTTTTCCTATAAAGGGCTCAAGGCAGTTTACATCATCTCTCCTCCTCCATCTTATCCCCACAACAACAACCCTGTGAGGTAGGTTGGGCTGAGAGTCTGTGACTCTCCAAGTCACCCAGTTGGCTCCATGGCTGAGCGGGGACTAGAACCCAGATCCTCTGAGTCCCAGTCCCATGCTCTTAACCACTACACCACACTGGGAAGCTTGCATGGCTGCACTGTTTTCTTTTTTAAAAAAGGCTATATCCATGTAGTTTTTCACATATATAAAATATTTAATATTTTATTTATATTTTTATTAGTCAAGCACAGATAGAATACATTCCTTCTAGTATATATAACTTAAGAGCATGTCTAAGGAGTTTTTCTCCATCTCTTAGGGTCATTCCATAAAACTGAATGGAGGGAGATTGAGAACATAAAAAGGGAGTACATCTCGACACAGTATCCTGGTTTTCACACTCACGGCAGCTGAAACAAGCCATCATGGCTTATTGCAGCTGTTCCATGAGCTAGTCAGATTTCCCAGACTGAACACAGTTTGCCATGTCATTCAAAATCCAGACAAGCAACATGGCTTGTATGGGGTGGGCCACAACCCTCAAATAACCCAGCAACAGCCAGGCCAGTTAGGGGAATCTGGCTGACACATGCAGTAGCTGCAACAAGCCACAATGGCTCCTTTCAGATTCCCTGATTGTGTGAACCAGGTTACTACATAGTAAACTGGGGAATTCACTATCAGATGTAGTGTTGGTGACTAACTAGGATGCCTTTGAAAAGAGATGAAGGATAAGGTTATCAATGGCTACCAGTCATGAAGGCTGTCTATTACCTCCAATAGCAGAGGCAGCATACTTCTATATGGCAATTACTGGGGAACATGAGCAGATGGTTGCTATTACACTCGTGCCCTACTTGTGGGCTACCCAAAGGCAGCTGGTTGACTATTGATGTGAACAGCATGATAAATAGGCCTTTAATCTGATACAGCTTCAGAAATATGCTAAACGAGCTTCATCAGAGACCATGGTGGGTCAGGGGAAAAAGCATGTGTACAAAGAGCAGCAACATTTCTATCTACATTGCTGTTTCAGATTTTCTGGAAAAAACCCCTAATGTCTGTACATGGGATTTGACATATTATTTGATGGCACAGCTAAATGTACAACTTGCAACTGTGAACTTCCCTTTACTTTTGACCTGGGTTAGGTATGCAGACAGGCATGAAACGTTGAATGCCTAAAAATAAGGCATTCTGTTACAAATAATATGTACAGCCTGTGAAGCTGATGCAGAAAAGCAAAGAAAGGTGTTTAAAAGACACTGTGGGAGAGCAGTGATAGAGCAGATGGATGTACAGCTGCATCGTAGCTGTTTTGAACCAGCTTCTTAGAGCTGCCACAACATCTCATGAGACAGGCCAAGGGTTCCCTCTTATCTTTCTGGTAAACTCTTAACTGGATCCAGATCTGCCTCCTTTGTACAGCTTTTCACATCTAGTTTGTTTGTTTGCTGCATGTATAGGCTGTCTAAAGGCTCTCCGGCTGGCTTATAATAACACATCAAGTCAATTAAAACAACAGCAACTAATAGAATTCATTGAAACTATATAAAACCAGTAAAACAGTATGAAACAATGTGAGATACAAGAATAAGATACAAAACTGACAGTACAAAGAGAAAAGTCCAATTAAAAAGGCAAGCAGCATGAATGTTAAAACAGTGTTTAAAAAACCAAGTTAGCTACTAAACACCTGTTTGAATAAGAAGGTCTTTTCCTGGTGCCTGAAATGAATCAATGATGGCGCCCTGCACACTTCCTTGGGGAGCATGTTCCATAAACAAGGTGCCACTACCGAAAAGCTCCTTTCCCCCATCACTTCTTTGGTGGGTGGCACACCATTGTGAACCTTTGTGAACGATCTTAGTGCATGGACGGGGACATATGGAAAGAGGCATTCCCTCAGATATCCACATTTACAATATCCACTTTACAAAGATATCCATATTTACCAAGTCCAGATGGCAAAACCTTGTAGACCTACTTCTTAAAATTTATTTTCATACCTTATCTGTATTTCAGGAATCATCAGGTATGGACATTCTTGAATTTCTGAATTAGCTGGTTCCATCAAGCATGCAATCTTTTGCTTGTTTGCTTAATCCAGCTAAAACCTATCTCACCAGCAAGTTGATTGAGGAAAGTTACAAAAACATAAATACATAATAAAAAGCAATGACCAAACACCACCTCTGCAGCAGGTAACAATGCAATAAAACCATGACAAAATTCAAAACTCCAAGAATTCAAAGCAGCACAGAAAGAACAGAATACATCAGTTTAAAATGTCAAATTAATGGGCCAGGTTTTTAACAGAGTTATAGCTGGTGCCCAGATCAATAAAACTGGGGGGGAGGGGGGGTACTGAACCAATGAGGTGTTCCCATAGGGGAGGCCAATCCCCTGGCTACCACCCATTTAATCACAGCAGGTTGGCAGCCCTGCAAAAATAATCTGAGTGCAGAGGCTGCTTCATATGAGCATGGGCAGCCCTTAACAAAACCCGGTTCCAGGTCATGTTGCACTTTAAAGTTTAAGACCAGTACCGAATTATGCCCAACAGTGCATGGGAGGCCAGTGGGTCTGCCTCAACAATGGCGAGATGTGCATTGCCAAACATCATCCCAGCTGCTGCATTTTGGACTAAATGCAATTTCTGAGAGAGCTTCAAGTTCTGCCCTAAATGCAACATACTGCAGCAGTGAAGCTTGGATATCACTAGTGCATGATAACTGTAAGAAGGCAGCCTCTGTCTAAATTAGAAGCAACCACACCTTTTGTACCATCCTAAGCCTGTGAAAGGTTGTTTTGCTGTTAAAAGCTCCAAACCACCCAGCTTAAGGATGGTGTATAACAGGTTGCCTAAAGTACTAACGTGATGTTTGATGTCCAGAACAGGTCCCCCCCCCCCCCGCTTTGGATGACCTCTCCCATTAATGAATATTCACTGTGCATCACACACTCACAGTGGCCTGATTTCTGTGCAGGCTCTTTCAAAAATCTTCCTTGGAAAAAAATGCCACTGCTGGCTCCCTGCAGAGGAAAATGACCGTTCTTCTCCAGCTGTATTTGCTTCCTGCTGAGACTTGAGAGAGCCTAGGTCATGTTCCCCTGAAGGATGAGCCGGCAAAGAACACTGCTTGCGATGTTTCATCAGCCTCAGAACGCAGGCTATCAGTTCAAATAAAAATTCACTCCATTTGCACCTCCTACCTTCAGTGCATAAATAGTTCAGAAGAATGAGAAACAGAGCAGCTATAAAGAGCAGGTTGCCTCTCAGCAGCTGTTCAGTATGAACATCTCCCCAGCAAGGGATTCTCTCCTACTAAGCTTTACACTTATATGAGAATCTTTTTGCTAGCCATCTTAAGAAGCATCTTTCTGTGCTTGTGAATGTACACACAAACACAGAGTGAGTGAGTGAGTGAGAGAGAGCTACTATAATAAAAGATAACTTCTATTCTCTGCTAGTGAAGCAGTGTAATTTGGATGGGGAAAGAAGACTTATTTCCCTCTTCATGCGAGGTATCCTCCTCCACTTTAATTTCTTCCCTGAAGTGGCAAGTGAAAATGACAAGATTGCATCCACTCACACCCATATTCTTTTGTTATCGGGCAGCTATGTTTCCTTTTACCACTGCACTCTGTGAGCTGATGTGGAGTGTTTTAAAGGGCTGTGACTGTAATGTATAAGAGTTTAAAAGAGTTTCACATGAAAGGAATAGCTTCTCTGGGTGGTCTTGAAAAAGAAGGAAAGGGCCGAAGTAGAAGAACAAGAACAAATTGTTGACATTTTTACCCTGCTGTACTCAACATCTCAACAGCATCAATAGTAAGAGGAATTGACAAGATCTCAGCTTAGGCTTTTATGTGTCACAGGAACAGCAAAACAGACAAAACCTCTGAGTTTTCCTATCTATGAAACATTTATAGTCTTATTCTTTGTCTGTCTTCTTATGCTTATTTATCACCCAGTGGACTGTATCATTGTGTTCCTAAGTAGGATCCCAAATAATAAATGGCTTTTATCAATTGCTAATTCCTAATTATATCATAGAATCATCAAATAGGGTCAGAAGGGACCAAGAAGGCCATCGTGTCCAACCTCCTGATGGTGCAGGACTCCAGTTACACCATCCCATCTTCTTGAATGTCTCTAGTGTGGAAAAGCATTTCCTTCCTTTTTTCTCTCTTTTTACACAGATGCCTTGTTTTGGAAAGACAAAATGTTGTAACTTGCATATTTGGAGAATGTTAGTTATTGGGCAGATTAAAATATAGTAAATAAAATAAAAACAGGTGTCCTTTTATAAACAGATGGCAGTTGCACTTTGCTTTGACAGTGTATAATTTATTTATTTCTATGTCAGTCAATAGTTAATATTTTCTGGGTGGTTCATAACAGTAAAAAAATACAGATAAATGCAGTGTAACATTCCAATATACAATTAGAAATTTTGACCTGACATATAAGCCAGCAATGTGATATGGCTTTTAAAAAAAACCCTGGGCTGCATTAATGCAAGTATAGTTTCTAAATTACATGAGATTCTGGTTTCCCTCTGTTTGGCACTAGCCCCCATCTTGAGAATTGTGTCCTGTTTTGGCTAGCACACTTCAACAAAGATGCAGGCAACTGGAACAGGTTCAGAAGAAGGCAATAAAGATGATCAAGGGACTGGAAACAAAGCCCTATGAGGAGAGATTGAGACACCGGGTCTTGTTTAGCTTGAGAAGAGAAGAATGAGGGAAGATAGGCTAGCACTCTTCGAGTGCTTGAAAAGCTGCCACACTGGGGGGGGGGGGGGGGGGGGACCAGAATCTCCTTTTGTTCATCCCAGAGTGCAGGACACAGGATGATGGGCAGAAGTTACAGGAAGCCAGATTCCAGCTGGAAATCAGGAACAACTTCTTGACTGTTAGCGCAGTATGGCAATGGCAATGGAACCAATTACCCAAGGAGAAGAAAATAGCTTGAAATTCCTTGTTGTTGCTTATTTTAAGAGAAATACATGATGAGAAGGCAGTAAGTCAGGCCTGAGAATAAAGGAAAAGATCACCAAGAACATAGTACGTACAATGCTTTGCATATTTCGAACTGGAAAAGTGCCATGTAGAAGTGAATGAATGAATAAGGCATGTAACACTATGGACTGGACTGAAGCCAAGTCAATCCCCTGCTTCACTCCCACTAATAGTTGCATCTTCTTTCTTATTTAATTCCTATCTGTGCTTAGGCAGAAAAAAGTTGATACCTCTCAGCGTTCCTCAACCCACTGTACTTTTCTATCTAAATGCACACAAGGTTGTGCAATGAAAATAATTATCAAATTAAATGGAAAAATGTCTGCATCTTTCTTTTAGTGGAATTGGGTGGGTCACTGCTGGGATAAGAAGCTGGTGGTTCTGTGCTTCTATTGAGATTTGTCCATCACCAACTTGTCAAAGTGGCTTGTTAGCCCAGCTAAAGGGAGAACATGCAGGGCTATATATCAAGAGAATTTATCATGCCAGTTAAGATGGCTTCATATATTGTAGGAAGTGGTGATTGCCAAGTGTACCAGTTCTGCCTTTGAATATTATAGTAGAAACAAGTACACTTGCTGACTGGAGATAATGTGGCCTGCAGTCCCAGTATGAAAAATGCAACAGAAATCAACACACACACACACAGGATCTCCAGTTAGGAGTTAGAGACTGCAAAAATAATATACTTGACATTTCAGTCCTTCAGGAGTATGATCATGTGGCCAAACTAGTACTCTTTGCCTTCTCTAGCTCTGCTGACAGTGAGAGAGACACAGTTTCAGTAAGTTTCTGAAACGTAACCTGTGCTCTGCAAAAGGTTTGCTGTTTCAGTTTGCTGTGGATTGCACTTCTTCCCCCAAAGCAGGCTCATTTTGCCTAGCTGGTAGGTAAGGTTGATGTCTTGTGCTATGATCCACTTTTTTTTTTTTTTGGTTGTAGAGGGAGAGGCAAGCATTTGCAAAACAAACCAACTGACCCAAAAAACTAAATCATGGAAGCATTGCCTGACATCATGAGCAAAAGAAGGAAAGCATGTAATCAGAGCCAGGCCGACCCTAATGCGGTATTTCTTGGTTTAACAGAAGAGCAGATAGTATCTCATAAGAAGAAAATGAACCAATGCTTTCAAGCCTGGATTAATTTATGCAAATAATTAAAGTATTGAGTCACAGTTTATGTATGCATGCATTACATTCACATACATTCTGAGTCACTTCTTGAAACCAGCTGAATGCTAAAACCCAACAAGAATGACAGTGCTGTTTCTACAGTTGGTACCAAAAAGAAAAGGAAAAGGAAAAAAAGAAAAGAAATGGGCATGTGATCCTTTTATTATGATGCCATTTTAGTTCTACCTTTCCCCTTCCCAAAGGTTCTTGGGGAAATATCTAAAAGAAAATATAACATTGGCTATAAATATACCTTCAGTTTTGTGAATAGAAGAGAAAGGAAGCTAAAACCAGTAATCCCAGCTGTAGCTTAACCCTGGCTATCAGAAGCAGGCAAGAATTGAATAAGAAGTAGATATACTAATATCGACATGGCCACTTTATTTTTCCCACATGAGCTGAAGCAGAGGGGAGTAGTTTATTAATCTCCCAAACTACAGTGTAAACTTGTAGCTTGACAAGGTTATTGTTAAAATTCTTCCTTTAAATTGCTTTCTCTCCCGGATTAGCCAAGAAGTAGAGTAATAAGAATATTTCAGATGTGTCTATTGTGGTCTGTCATTTAGAGTTGGTACCATGCATTTGCCTTCAGATGTTGCAAAAAGGAAAAGGAAACAAGTTCCCTGGAATTGCTAGCTATGCTGGTACCCAGATGAGAAATGTGTAAGGGGCAGAAATTCCATAATTTGTTCTGTCATTCTCTAAATGCAATCAGAAAAAGTCAGCAGACTATGGCAGCTAAATGGGAAAGGAAAGGAGGGACAAGTTGTATAATAATCAGGAACATTGAGATCCCAGAGTTGGCATGAGCCAGTACTTCTAACAGGATTTACAGCACTTGGAACATATGTGGGTAAATGCTTTAGGCTCTGGCATCTACGATACAACCAATCCCGAAGGCAGAAAAGAGTTCCAAAGGGGAATTTCTCATTGGTGTATAGCTAATATTCATGCATGCCACACTGCCATGTGGCTATAAATAAAAATCAGTCCACATAAATAGGAAAAAACCCATAAAATTAAAGGATACCAATCTGTAATAATTGGTAATAGCTTCCCAACAGGACACATTTGTACCTACTCACTGACACCTACCTAAGCCTGCTCCCCATAACCTTTTTATGGTTTTGTGGTGAGTGTCAAGCAGATGTGTCCATTTAAATTTCCCATAAAGCACTTGAGAGATGCTACTTTGGAAACACTGGGGCAAACTAAAATTGCAGCTACATCCAGAAGCTCAGTGTTGAGACAGAGTGTTGTCCATGTACCAGAGGCCCCCATTGGTAGAGGGAGACTCCAGAAGGCAATTTTTGTGGGGCCCCTGCAATCCTGGAATTGGCCCTACAATCCATCTTCCACTTTTCCAAAACAGGGAAGGCTTTTCTATAGTCTGACTCAGGGAATGTGCTAAGTGAGAACCTAGATAAACAAAACCTACAAGCTGTTAGGTGTTAGGGTCTATTTATATCCTTCCAAAAATAAAATCTTAAAGATGTCTTTCCCAGCAATCCTGACACAGGTTGGTCTTTCCATGTTGGTTGTAACAAGAAGCACAGAATCATCTGTATCAAGATTGCTGGGGAAGCGGGTGCAAAGTCTTTCCATTCCTTCTTCTAGAGATTCTTATACAGTTTGCTCTTCCTTCACTGAAAAGAACCTTAACCCTCAAGAAAAACCCTACCTTAAGTGCCTTCCATGCTTTTCCAACTAATCAGGAACCACATAATAAATATGATGCTATCATGACAGTGCACAGACAGCAGGTTTGCTCAGTGGTGAGGTAATTCTGCCATTTTTGCAGCAGTGTCCATAATGTTCACCTTATCACTCAATGCCTTTTGAATGCTGCTTTTCTTGATGAAAGTAAGAAAATATGATAAGATCTGTACTTATCTCCAGTTCTCACATAACATCATGTCTGAGCATTTCAATCATGTGTTTATATACAGGACCATCATTGTTCAGGGTTCAGTGTATGTCTATAAGCATATTTCTCTGTGACTGGTACATAAGTGGATGCACCTATTATTGACTACTTATGCTTATTTGCTTATTTTATGCTTATTTTATTTATGGCATGTTATCCTTATTCTTCAGCCAAAAAAGGCTCCCAGAGCAGCATACAAAGATAACAAAGTCTATGAGATATCATGCTTTTCCAGATGTGCAAGTTGCAACTGTTCCATTCTTACTTTGATTGCACCTGTGTTTTCACATTTACAGCTGCCTACATCTATTCCGTGTTGTACCTATGCAGCAGTGTAAGTTGCTGTGTTTGTGTGTGTGCAAACATGCAATGTCAACTGAGTGTGCATACTCTGTAAGCAGGTGCACACAGTTGTGTCCCTGTGTCTGCATGTGGGGGGCTCAGTCAGGCATTATTTATTATTATTTATTAGGCTTGCATTGCTAGGCTTCTGAGTTATATCACTAAACCCCTTCAAGGTACTGTTAGTTCCACTGCAGTGAGCTCTAGAAGCTGGCTTTCATGACAAGCTCAGATGCTGCAGTAACCATTTCAACACAGAATCCAGAAGGCTCAAGCCACATGATGATCAGACCTGTCAAACCACAGGCCCCTCCCCACACACATGCATCCATGTCACTAAAGGCAAAGCATTCCTTCCCCACAGCTAGAATAATAGAAATGCTGCACATTAATGGATAATATACTGTGCTTGTTCAGGGCAAGCAGTCTGTGACTTCTGCTTAGACTGGGAGGTGCTGTGTTTGGCTCCTGAAAGATTGGCTCAGTAAAGGGGGGACCCTAGTCCAGTGGTGGACTACCTGCTCTGCATGCAGAAGGTTCCAGGTTCAACCACTGGCATCTCCAGGTAGGGCTATAAAGATTCATTCCTGAAACCCTGGCAAGCTGCTGCTGGTCAGTGCCAATAATACTAGGACAGACTGACCAGTGATCTGGCTCAGTATTAGGTCCATTGCCACCTCCAAGCTGAATCACATAATATCTAGCACTTCCCCAAGACTGAAGTCAGTGCCACAGGCTGGTTGCCAACACTCTGGATCTGAATGGTTGGTGTTTTCCTTCTAAATGCTGCTTTAGCCCTCAATTATTCATCTTGTAGAATCTTTGCTTTTTTGCCTTTCTGAGGGCTCATGGCTAGCAGCCTTCTGGAGCAAGCACATTTTTTAAGACAAAATATATAAAACAGCCTCCCTCAACTTATCCTTCTTACTGCTCCCAGCCAGCATGACTAAAAGACAGGGATGGTACAAGCTGTAGTTCAAAATATCTGGAGGATACCAGGTAAGGGAAGGCTGTTATAAACAACTGTAGGAGGGTTCCCTTGTCTTTAAAAGATGCCAATATCTGGAGGATACCAGGTAAGGGAAGGCTGTTATAAACAACTGTAGGAGGGTTCCCTTGTCTTTAAAAGATGCCACAGAATGCTGTGTACAATTCGCGGATTAAATAATTGAACATGACACCGATTCACCACGCGCAGAGAATCATTGCCTTCTTTGGCTTGATACATTCTCCTAGAAGTAGGCTTTAATTTAGACATAGTAAATGCTCATCTGGAACATGTTTCAGAATTCATTACACCAATTCCATGAGTAAAGTTCACATTAAAATGTCTTTAACATTTAAATTTCCCATAAAGCACATCAGCCATGCTACTTTGGGAGCACTGGGAGAAACTAAAATTCCATCTGGACCCAGAGGCTTAGTTTAGCTTCTTCCAGGCACCAGAAACCACCAGTGATAGATACATACATACACAATGCTATTCTGATCCTACATTTCACTTTAAAATTGCCAAATGTGGCACACAAATAGAGTGGCTAAACCCAACGGAGGTCAATGGTACCTGTAACTTCAATGGTTATATGCAAAAGAAGGAATTTTGGCAATTAAAATTCATACTGCCACAGTGCTGCAAGAGCAAGTACAGTGGCACCTGCCAACATTCCTTCTTCTGCTGAACTGCTAAAACCACAATGCAGGTGCCTTGCCCTCTTTTCTCACCTATGCACTGACTGTGTGCCTCTTCTTCCTTCTCTAGACTTCCTTATCAGTAGTCCTGGCTTCATATGTCTCTTCCTTTGGATGATATTGCTGAAGGCTTAAGTAGCAAGGCATTCTCAAGGGATTCTCTGGGGATCTTGCATTCCTGAAAATCAGAAAAGATTAACCAAAATTACTTGTTCCTCATGATTCCCATCAGAGGGCAGGAAATAGGGATTGCCCCTCCTCCTTAAGTAAGTTGTTTTGCCTACAGTCTGGGCTAGTTGTACCTCATAACAGGCAAATACCAGGCATCTCATTCCAGGTGTTATATAATGATCCCCTATAACTGAGCAGAGCTTTAAGGACTGGTGGTTATAAAACAGCAAGGCATAGATGTATCCTAGTATGGGAATGTGGGGTGAGGGTTAAATCTATCAGAGCTCCAGTGCACACAATCCTCTCTCTCTCTCCCCCCTTGAGGATTGGAGAATATGCTTTCCAATTCCAAGCGCTTCCTGCTGCCTGACTTTAATTTGTCTCTGGATTTACTGCAGATGGAGACTGGAGAAGGCAGGCTCAGACTGCTGAGGGAAAGGCAGACAGAGCTCAGACACAGCAGGGAGGAGGACATGCTTTGATTGCCTAAGATGACAGAGGGAGTGTTGTTCAGTCATATTTTCAGCTTTCATCATTCCCTTTCCTACCTCCCCACCCACGTCTCATCCCCAAGGAGATTCCTAGAACTGGCACCCATCCGTCACTGCTGCTTTTTTACTTGAGATTGGTGGGCTGCTGCTCATGTGAGAATGCATGTTGACAGCCTGTGGTGCTGTGCTGAAATTTTGAAGTGTAGGCATTCAGCATGACAAACTCTGCAGCTGCATTCTCAAAGAGAGGACAAAAATGCGAAGAGCTTTGTTCAACCCCATCCACTGGCTGTTTCGAACAGTCTCCCTCTCAGCTGGACTGAGGTCCCATTCAGGACCAAGCCACCCTCACCCCCCAAATACTTTGCGTTGCAGCAGGGATGGCGCACAACGGTATATTGCAATATACTGGAAAATCCATTTTGCCAAACCACTGTGGGGATTCCTGTTAAAGTCAGAAGGAGCGAAGAAGCCTGAGTGGTCGGCAGATGACATCCTTGTCCTCATCCTTGTTAATCAAACATTCCTGCACTTAGATCCTGCAAGCCTGGCTCCACTGCCACACAGCTGAGGACAAGTGCCAGAGGCATGGGATGCCAACCTGGATGCGACTGCCTTACACGACAGCGTCCTCGAAGTGCTTGTTTACAGAGTCACTGCCCCAGCCCGAGAAGACAATGTTTAACACATGTCAGCTTCCATTAATGTATATTCAAGGCTGAAAGTAAATAAAGACAAAAAATGAAGGGCACTTCCCTTTCCTTGTTCATGCCTTCACGAAAAAGCTGAACGATTCACATTCAGAAAGGAAGAGAAAGGTGCAGAGATTCCTGGGCAGTGGGAATGGGAGTTTCACTTTCCCTAGAGAAGCCGTAAGGGAGGGAGACCCCACCAGCTTAGCTAACTGGAACATACTCTGCAATGGGCTCTCATTGTATAGAGCTCTGAGGCATTTTGAGCATGGAAGTTCAGTTCTACCCACAATACCAGCCTCCCCCACCTGATGTCCTTCAGGTATGTTTGAAGATAACTCCTGTCAACCCCAGCCAGCACGTCTAATGCATGCAACACTGAATGTTCTGGATTTGGGTTTGTTGCCTTGTGATTGGACAGTATTGTTGAGGATTAAACAACATTGTTGAATAAGGCTTAGAGCAGAGGTAGACAACATGGTCCCTGCAACCACCCATGTGTCTCAGACACTTTTCTAGGACCTACCAAGGTGATCTAGCCTTCCCACATTTGACATTTTTAACTGGTCCCCAGACATGTCTGTTGCTGTGCCTTCCACGGCAATCATTTTGTAGTTATGGCCAGGACAGGTTCTCAAATTGCCAAATCTGCCCACAGATAATACAACTGATATGACTGTCCTATTATATTCTAATAGATTTGTCTCTGAAGGAAGAAGGGGAAAAAAGACAAACCTGGATAGCTTAGCCTTATATAATGAGTAAAAATTAAAATTTTAGGAAACCCAGCACTCCTTCCCAATATGTGTAATGAAAAGGCAGACCTTCCTAGATAAATCAAAATTATCTCACCTATGGCACTGTTAGATGTGTTTCTCCCACTAACTCCTCCCATCTTCTCCCATCTTCTATTCCCCTCCCTGTCCTATAGCAACATGCAATGGATTGGATTCAGACCTACTCATACTTTGAATAGATCAATTAGAATCAATGAATCTATTTTAAGTGTGACCAAATATGGCTTGAACTCCTTGTATGCACAGTGGGAACCATTTAAAGGCTGATTAATAGCTTATTTCCATGGTATAGATTATTTCCAGTGCAAAAGTCTTATTTCCTAACTTGTCATGACATCTAAAGTTCCATTCATGCAGTTCATAGATTGATTGCTATGAAGATATTGATCCAAATTAAGGGGAGAGACCTGGTGTATAAATGGATTGAAAGCAGAAACTCAAGGCTTGAAAATGCAGGGCAGTTCCTTCCAATAAGCAGAAACAAAGTCCTCTGCCTGACCTTTTTCTTTTCTTCTTTCCTTGCAGTGAATGAGGTCTCGTGCAACCCACAGGGTGGCTGAACATTTGGCAATAGACAACAAGGGCAGCAAACCATGTCAGGCTCCTACGATGAGTCTGTAGCATCCGCTGAAGAAATAACTGACAGCTTCTGGGAGGTAAGAATGAAAGGGATGCAGAAGCTAGAGACCATGGAATGAATCTAAGCTGCAAAGGCTCTAAATTCAACCTGCAGAGACTCATTTCTCCTCCATGGGACCTGTCCCCATGAGTGCCACCTCACTGGGGATTGTGAAGGATACATGGGAAGGAATCCTTATGGAGTTACCCACATTGCTGTTTCACAGTACGCAGGACTCCCTTGAAAGGGAAAACCCATATGGAGCAAAGCTGGGGTAAAGGTGACCGAGTCCATTTCACTACTCCAATAGAGCCATCCTCTGATGTTACATGGCCCAGAGAGGGCTTGCTGAGGGGTCATTGCCTTCCTAGTGAGGGTTCTCCATCCCTGCTGTACAGTATGCCATGCATACATACAATACAATATTGGCTAAGGAGAGAGGCACTCTAATCTATCCCTTTGAAGGTCCAGCCAAAGTTTTCCAGTGAGCTTCATGCAAATGAGCTTTTTCATTGGTGATGTTGGTTGAACTAGCAAGAAACTAGTTCTTGGCTTGAGAGAACCCATGGCTTGAGAGAAGAGAAGCTGTGTGTTGTCATAGGAAGGGCTGTCAATGCCATGGATCTGGCTGGGGAGGAAATGAGTAGAACCTTCTGGAGCCCAGTGGACATAATCATACAGGACTTCTGAAACTTTCCACTTTTGAACTGAGGTTCTTACACTCTGGTTCATCTATGCTTGTGAAAACATACACACCAGGATGAATGCTGAATGTCATCTGAACTTAAGGCTGACAAATATGGCACCCAGCTTCCCACTTTGTTGCTCATAAGAACAGGCTCATCCATCACATTCAAACAAGGCTACAGTTGTTAAAATACGATGTGTGCTGCTTTGTAGGACAAAACCTAAAACATGTTCAGTGGCCCACCAAGATTCCTCAGGAGTCAAGCAGTTGACAAGGGATTGGGGAGGGGGAGTTTGAGAGGTGCTGTGCTAGAATGTGTTCCAACACCTCAGGTAGGTTTCTTTCAGTACTCAGTTTCCAAAACAAGAGATCAGACCACTTCATTTCTCTTCAGTGATGCTTTCAGGTGGCCAGATCTGATTGACTAGTTAACACTAATGACATCCTCAGGCTCACTGAAGTGATCCTCAATTGACTGAAAGAGCAAGAGAGTGTCGCAGCAGAGGTTGTAGACAGGTAGAAAAGGAGATACATGATCCTCAAAGTGTGGGAGAGCAATAATCAGGAGCCATCTTTGCTTGACCAAAAAAACACACATTCCAGTCTGAAAATTGAAATTAGCACACATTTGGCACTGCCCTATTTGGAGCAATTGTGTTTATTATATCTCCAGATGCCCCAGAGCCAACTCTGGAAACAGATTCTAGGGCTTAGTCTCTGGGGGAAGCCCCTCGCAATTGTTCTTTTCCTGGTATTCGTGCAAACAGGAGAGATTTTAAAAATCTGTGGTCTATCCATTCTTGCTATTGCAGAAGAGGACCTGCTCTTAGACCAGCGGTGGGAACCACTAGCTTTCCAGATGTTGCCGAACCACAAGTCCCAACACCCTAGCTACTGATGGAAATGGGAGTCCAACAATTTATGTAGGGTTACAAGTAGCCCATTTGTGCCTTGGACAAGTGAGGCACAGACTCAGTGGCAAAGAGGTACAAAAATGGCCACAGAAACCACCTTTTCATCCAGACTAATTTGATTTCACTTTTTGATTGGGTAGACCCCCTGATACATTGCAGGGATGCTGTGGACATAATCTGTCTTGACTTCAGCCAAGCTTCTGACAAAGTGCCCCATGATTTCCTGATCAGCAAACTAGGTAAAAGTAAGCTAGATGGAACAACAGTCAGGAGGCTCCACAGTTAGCCACAGAGCTGGACTCAAAAAGTGCTTCTCATCAGCACCTTTTCAGACTAGGGGGAGGTAGCAAATGGAGTATCACAGGGTTCTACCCTGGGCCCAGTGCTCTTCAACATTTTCATTAATGATTTAGATGAGAAACTTGCAGGGAACAATTATCAAATGTGCAGATGGCACAAAACTGAGTGGGACAGCTAATACCCTGGAAGACAGGAAGAAGATTCAAGGTGATCTGGATAGATTGGAGTGCTGGGCTGAAAACGAGAATGAAATTTAATAGGACAAATGCCAAGTCCTGCACCTATGAAAAAGAAACCAAATGCAATATTACAAGTGGGGAATACTTGACTCAACAATATTGCAAGTGAGAAGGATCTTAGAATTGCTGTAGATCACAAGCTGAAAGGAATCAATGATGTGATGCGGCTGCAAAAAGGACAAATGGGCATGTTTAGCCTCAAGAAGGGAAGACTGAGAGGAGATGCAATAGTGGTCTTCCAGTACTTGAAAGGTTGTCACAAAGGGAATAGGCAGGATCTCTTTTCAATCATCCCAGAGGGCAGGACATGGAACAATAGCATCAAGATACAGGAAGCCAGACTCCAGCTTAGCATCCTGACTGTCAGAGCAGTATGATAATGGCACCAATGACCTAGTGGGCTCTCTCACACTAGAGGCATTCAAGATGCAACTGGACAGCCAGTTGAGAGGGATGGTTTAACTTGGAGTTCTGCACTGAGCAAGGAGTTGGGGCTGATGGACCTCTGGCCCCTTCCAACTCTACTATTCTATGATTCTATACACCAATATTTTTTGATGGAAATGCCGTGTCCCTCAGCCAACGCTTCACAAGCAATTCATTCTTTTCCTGCCCCTGGTTTGTGCTGTGAGCCAAGCTAGTGTCCAGGAATCTTTCTGGGTCTACAGCTAGTCACTGCTCTACATGTGTCTGACAGGTAGGGAACTACAAACGGACAGTGAAACGGATTGATGATGGATATCGGCTGTGCAATGACCTGATGAACTGTGTACATGAGCGGGCGAAGATTGAGAAGGCATATGCCCAGCAGCTGGTAGATTGGTCCAAGCGGTGGAGACAGCTGATAGAGAAAGGTAATTTTCACTCCTAACCATGTTTCCTATTACTGGGATGAAGGATGGATGGTAGGGTGGAGTTGAAATTTGCAAGATAGTGTCAGCTTTTCTCCCCAGGAATTTTGAAATTTGCAAGATAGTATCAGCTTTTTCTTCTTGGTTTAATATCTCCCCAGGAATTTCTTCAGTTTAATTAGTTTCATTTGGAAGCTTTATTAATACGGACTTGATGGCCTGTAATGGAAACTGCCATGTCCCCATTAAAAAAGAGCCTCCCCAAACAATTACGTGTTTATTTTGAAATGTATTATTTCCAGATAAACATTTGGCCCAAGACTTTTCAATCAACAATGTTGTGAATTAGAAGAATTATTCTAAATTCAGTATATTAAATCATTCATAAAAACAAGTTGGAGCAACATTAAAACCTTGTGGTTGTCATACACACCACAAAGGTTTCAAAACTGCCCTTCCTTTTCAAGCAAATATGTGTTTACTAAGCACCAAGTCCTACTGCATTCAGTTGGACCAAATGACAAATAGGGGCCCATATAATTGCCACCTCACTTGTATACTTATACTTTTGTAAGGCCAGTGCCAGCACCAAGATATTCCATTCTTGCAAGTCCAATGCCAGCACTCAAGATATTCCATACTGGAGGGCAGGAAGTGTGACCTTACCAGGATATGATAGGCCAAGCTAAATATGAAGAGGGAGATCTATGATGGGTGTTTGGATTTCTTAAAAATAAATAATACTCTCATTCTATTGCTTTGAAGATTCAGGAAGGGCTATAAGGGGATGGGGTGCTCAGCCCTGCCCCAATGGCACTTCCCCAATCTTCCAAGCGATCTCAGGGGTCTGCCGATTACACAAATTCACTGTATTGTCCTCATTGTCCTCATATTCCAATATACTGGTTTAAAAACAGTGAGGTGAGATACATACTCCAGTGTTGGACAGGGGAGTGCACAACTGCATAACGTAAATGTCCACAAATGAAAATGGTGAAGTCTGCAATTAGAGTGCCTTGATATTCTCCCAAGCACTGCCATGGCATGCTTCCTAGCTCTCCGCCAGTTTTTCTACAAGAAAAATGGGAAAGAGGATAGCGCCTTATCCTGTGGCTGATTATGAGCATGTGTTGTCTGTAAGAGAAGGACAGGCTGTTATTTCAGATGCCAAATGGTTACCCCAGTTTTGCTGGTTCTCTCGGTGCACAGGCCCACAGTATGGCAGTTTGGAGAAAGCATGGATGGCCATAATGACAGAGGCAGACAAGGTGAGCGAGTTGCATCAGGAGGTGAAGAATAGCTTGTTGAATGAGGACTTCGAGAAAGTGAAGAACTGGCAGAAGGATGCCTTCCACAAACAGATCATGGGAGGCTTCAAAGAGGCCAAGGAAGCAGAGGATGGTTTTCGGAAAGCACAGAAACCTTGGGCCAAGAAGATGAAGGAGGTAGGAAGAATGGAGAGGGGAAGGGCAACGTGCCTCACAACTTCAGTAGTTTTAAGGAGGAAAGAAGCCCGACAGCTTCCTTGAATAGTAGTTGAAATAACACTCCCAGTCTCCAGGGTGCTTCCAGTTGTGATTTTTATTCTGCAATCCTCCTTCATTCATGGAATTTGACAGGGGCCGTAGATAATCATGTCTTCAAGACGTAACTTCCCATGTTTCCCCACCATTTTTTCTATCCTTTTCCTTAGCAGAGATAATCTGTTAAGTAAAAGAGTCAACTGCACAAGACTTTTTGACTGGGATGTTAGGAGACCTCCATCTGAAGCAACCACAGAAGCATAGCAGGAGACATGAGCTGGGATCTCTTTTTCTCCCCAAGGACTAAGTAATACCTGCAGGATAATATGAAGGTCACCAGCATGGAAAGGAGAATATTATGCATTATGTTCACGGTATCTGTTAAGTTCCACCTTTAGGGTTTAGGTAATTCCTTCAGAGATCTTTCTGCATCTAAATGCATCTGGTCCTGATGAAGCAATAATTCTACTGCTATAAATCTGTTTGCCTGGTGATGGTCTCAGAATCTGGACACTCGAAAGGTTTAGTATTAAAAGAGATGTCCAGCCATCATTGTTGCAGAGAAAATATTACAATGTGCTGACATGGCTAAATTAAGAAGTACAAACTATGTAGTTTGTAGAGTTTACTGCAATAACCAGAAAGAAGCTTCGAAATACATACATGGGATGCTCTACTTAAAAAAAAAAAATCATAGTAAGTTTTATTAAGAGGTAGATGCTTTGCAATGGGGAAGGATTTTCTTTGGAGTAGATTGTTAGCTGCAGTCTTAACGCAGAGGCTTCGAAAGTGATGGGGTATGAAACCTTGCACTGAGACTGGCTTCTTTTCCTTCTGTCTCAACTCAAACCAGCTTGAGGCAGCTAAGAAAGCATATCACCTTGCATGCAAAGAAGAGAAGCTTGCATTGACTCGGGAAGCCAACAGCAAAACTGAGCAGTCCATCACCCCAGACCAGCAAAAGAAGCTGCAAGACAAGGTGGAAAAATGCAAGCAGGATGTGCAGAAGGTAGGTGTGACTTCAACCAAGGGAACTGAAGAATCAATGCCTAAGCACCCACTAATGGGAACATTATTTATTTATTCGTTCAACTTATATGTCACTATACTAGTCCAAGTGGATCACATAAAATAACAATATTTCATAAAATAACCATAATAAAAACAACCTACAATAAAACAGAGAAATATGCAGCCAAGGACAGATATTCATCAGTTAAAATATATTAAAGGTAAAAACAGTATAAATAAAATCAATTATTAAAATAACTGGAGAAGAGGACTGTTTTTGTCTGGCGCCAAAAAGACTGTAAAGATGGTGCCATGCGATCTACTTTTGAAAAGCCATTCCATAAATGGGGCACAGCCACTGAGAAGGCCCCTCTTCAATTTGCTATCCTCTTCACCTCCCTAAAGGATGACTCACTCATAAGGGCCACCTCACCAGTTCTCAGGGACTGGGTAGATATATATGGGAACAGGCAGTCCTTCAGGTATCTCGGTCCCAAGCCATTTAGGGCTTTCTATGTTAGTACAAGCACATTAAATTGGCCGTGGAGCTGGATGATATGGGTGTGTGAACTTGTTTGTACCAGCAGTCACACCACTCTATTCTGTACCAGTTGAAGTTTAGTGACCATCTTCAAGGACAGCCTCACATACACCGTGTTGCAATAGTCAAGCCGAGAAGTTACCAGAGTGTGTGTAACTGTGGCTAGGCTCTACCTGTCCAGTTAGGGCCACAGTTGGTAAATTAGACACAGCTGAAAGAAAGCGTTCCTGGCCACCTAGTCTACCTGAAAGCCAAGTGATAGTTTTGGATCCAGGAGCACCCCCAAGCCATGAACCCTGTCCTTCAGGGGGAGTGCAACCCCATCAAGGACAAGTTGAAGGCCCACCCTCTGGGCACGCAGATCATCCACCAACAGCACCTCAGTCAAATCTGGATTGAGTTTCAATTTATTGGCCCTCATCCAATCCATCCAGCTTGACAGAGACTGCCTCACCTGGGTTAGATGAAAATGAGATGTAGAGCTGGGTGTCATCAGCATATTGATGACACCTCAGCCCCCACCTCCAAATGACCTCTCCCAGTGGTTTCGTGTAAATATTAAAGAGCATGAAGCTACCTTATACTGAGTGAGAGCATCGGTGTGTCTAGTCTAGCACTGAGGACATTGACTAGCAGTAGCTCTCCGAGGTTTCAGGCAGGAGTTCTTCCGGCCCATCTGGAGATGCTACAGATTGCACTGGGACCTCCTGCATGCACAGCATATGCTGTACCACTAAGATATGGCCCCTTCTTATGTACATTCATTCACAGTTCATTCTTTCATGCAAAGAAACAACAATCCAGCCTCCCTCACAGCTAACCATCACACACAGAAATGTGCATACACAGAAGACATAGGTACAGACATAAATACCAAACATGCACCATTTCTTTTGCAATACTTCCTCATACACAACCATGAATCACCTTTCTCATGCACTTGCCCATCCTTACAAGAAAGGTCCCTTATCATGCTTCTGAGTATATATACACCCTTTCCGTTCTCTATGCCCACACTCCTCTGACAATGGACTTTCATGCCAATGCATACAGTTCTCGCGTGTATACTACTCCATATACATGTACATTTCTACATCTTATGTATCCGGTTACATACATTCTTCTCATATTTGCAACTGCATCAGCTTTCCTTACACACTTCAGGTGTGCACGTCTTTTCTATGTCATATAATCTGGCTGTAAATAGAAGAGCACTGTTTTATCAAGCATACCCAAATCACTGCTGTGTCCCCCACAAAACTAGCCTTTTAATGCTTGAAATTTAATTCTTGAAATTCAGTAGCACTAGAAAAAACATGGTGCTGGACCTACTCCTCACTTTTTTGCCTCTCTCCACTGTTGCAAGGCAAAGCCTGCACTGTGCATGCCACAAACAGGAGAGAAGGGGCAGGCAAATGAGAAGCTATATGACCATGGACTGGAGAAATAAAGCCTTACAGTCCCCATCTAGGAAATGCAATTGGGCACTGCCTTCCAGCTGAGCGCTCTCAACTTGAGGGACACAAGCTGTTACTTTGTAGGCTGCACTCTCCCCCTACATGTACCCACCGGGTCTTCTGCGGGCTAATCCCACTCTCACATTCAGTTAGTCTTCTTGACAGGAAAGTTATGTATCAACCTCTTTTATGGATTTTCAAAAGTCATTTTTTTCTTTTAAATTACTTCCAGCTTTGTGCAAAACTTGGAGAAATCACACCAAGGGCAGGCACAATCTCAGCCGATTAAAGCACAGTCCTGTGTTGTTGCCCATAAACCTTTGGACTTGGAAGGCAACGAACATCCAATTAAGCAGGGGAGGCTTGCCTCTGAGCTCCCCTTACACTGGAAACCAGTTAGATAGTCAATTTCGCCCATCCAAATGCTTTCCCTCTCCTCACAAGAATGAAGGACCGAGACAGTTCCTGGATTTGGCAGGAGCTGGTGGTGCCCTCAGAATGCCCCCCCCCCCCAGTGGTGCCTCCCTGTCCCCAGAACATCCCCCAGCCCTTGTCCTGAAGACTTTTCCTCAATTGTTATGATGATCCTGCAGTTTCCTACGGCTGGCCTGAAAGGATCTACCAGTCATAGGATTGTGCTGTAATAAGAGTAGAGTAAGAGGAAAAGAATAGGAACACAGACAAAATCATTTTCCAGCTGTTGGTGCTCTTGGGCTTTAGCGTTATTGTTATTAAAATAGTTATTGGAATTACTGGTAACTATGGTTTACTATTTAGTGCAAATTAGTTATTTACAGGTTTTTATATCAGCTGTCTTTTCTTCTTCCATATCCCACCTGAACTACTATCAAAACCTCTCTATCAGTTCTTATCACTGTCAGAACTGTGATTAAGAAGAAATCCAAAATTAACTTGGGACCGCCATTCTAATATGTTTCTATAATAAATTTCACCCACATTTGCCTTTCTTCAAAGCAACATCTTTTCAGTATAGATGGCTAGGACCGACAGTAAAATTAATTTTAATAGAGTACTGACCTGGAAGAAAGCCATAATGCAGATGCATTCTTAAGACTGGCAACATTATGCAGATTTATTTGGGAGTAAGCCCTATATCATTATATGGGACTTGCATTAAATAATCTTGCACAGGACTGGTCTGTAAAAGTTGTAGTACAGTATAGTGAAGCTAACTATGTTTAAGCACACTGAATATCCAGTCCAGAAAATCTGTCTAAGCCATAGATGGACAGAAAGTAGATCTACAGATTTTTGGGTGTCAGCTCCCGGCACTCCTGATGACTGGCAATGCTTGTGTTGGTTTATTGGCATTGATGTCTAAAACATTTGGAATCTATCTTCTGCCCACTTCTGACCTACCTGAATTATACTGGGTTGGAGATCTTAATCTTACCTTTCTGTTGCTCCTGCAGACTCAGGAAAAATATGAGAAGGTTGTGGAGGAACTGAGCAAGTGTACCCCACAATACATGGAGAGTATGGAGCAGGTCTTTGAGCAATGCCAGCAGTTTGAAGAGAAGAGACTCAGCTTCCTGAAGGAGGTGCTGTTAGATATCAAGCGGCACCTGAACCTGGCAGAGAACAGCAGGTATATCACCTTCCATTGAAACTCTGCAGTAGTGAAGTGGGAAACTCTTTGCTGAGAGGGATGCTACCTTCATGAGCACTTCCATCATGCTCACCTTCATTTCCATTCAGTGTTGCTGGATATGTATGTATGGAAGCATCTCTTGTACTAACTTCAACACCAAATAACCAGGCGAAGACCTTTTTATTTATGCAGCATTTTAAATGTTAATATTATTGAATTTTATTCGGCCAGGGCGGCTTATTTTATTTTACTGTATATATTTTAATTGTCATTGTTTTAATGTATTTTGTATTCAATGTTGTAAGCCGCCCCGAGGCCTTGGCAAGGGGCAGCATAGAAATGTTTTAATAAATAAATAAATAAATAATAAATAACAACTATGGGGAAAGTGTATCCCCAGAGGGCATACAATGTGATGCAGGGGAACACCACTCTGCCATTGCACCTCGGGCCATGCAAACTAGGCAGTCTTCGCTAGTGCCGCTCTCATGTCTGCCTGCCTGCCATGCTGTGTGACAATGCAGGGATGGGTTCTCATTCACCAGAGGTCTTTGAACAAAGACTAGGAATCCACCTGTTTGGCATGCTGTAGTCCTGGAGTAGCAATCCCTTTTCAACTCTATGAATCTACAGTGTGTCTGGGATGACAAAAGACTCAGCTTAAGGCATGTTTAGTTTGCAGAGACTGGATGTACTCAGGCTGAGCTAAAAGGAAACAGTAGCCGGTGAAATGTTGTAGAAGTCTGGAGCTGACCACATTCAAGAAAGTGCTAGAGTCCAGCATTTCAGATCTTTCCTTCAGCCATAACCATATCAGCACAAGAAGCAGAAAGAAGTGGTAAAGTCATTACATATCAGGTGGACTGTACCATTTCCAAATGAAGGTGGAATCCCTGCTACCCATCTGGAGGTTGTATCCTTCCTAGAAATACAAATCGAGAACATCTGTGAAAACAGTCTAACCTGGCCTTCCCTGCACTAATGTTCTACTTGCAGAGGATTTATGTAAAGGGAAGTATTTAAGATTCCCAGTTGCAGTCTTAAGTGATGCAATCAATTCTGCTATTTCAGCCCCTCCTCCTGCAACTAGATCCAGCCATAGGAGAAAAAAGGAGAGAGAAGAGTTGGCATTTCCAGTGTTAACAAAATTCCAATGCGATGGAAGGCATTGTTCCCATTCTTCTATTAGTATAAATCTATTCATGATAATAAAACAGTCAGTGTAATACCTGAACACATATAAATATACTTAATGGTCTGCATGTCAGGAAGTGCTCCTCTGAAATACTTTGGTTAAATTATTTTAGCAATACCAGTGTTTGTTCTTGAAACTTGCTGTATGCCTGGCATTTTACAGACAAATGTCCTATTGCATTCCGTGAGCTACAAGGAAATGATACAGGAGCTACAGACAAATAGCTGCAGGCTACTCCCAATTCAGTGCCTGCTGAGGGAAATGTTATCCATGGATAACAACCATATCTTTGGCATGGATGCTCAGACATCACTATAAGTCACAGATGAGAAAACAGCAAAGAAGCATTTCATCTTTCTTGGGGTGCTTCTAGAAGAGCCAGTCAAAAGACATTGTGCAGCTATTCCATCTTTTCCTCCTGAAAAGTTTCTGGACTAAGAAAAAAGTATGGAAGTGGTGAGGGGAAAACATGGTTACAAATAGAAGACAATGACATTGCATGGTCCCTCTAAATTTCTAAGTGAGGCAGCTGGTGATTATATAATGAAAACCCCATCCTGAATTTCCCCTTGTATTTTAAACGAGAGAACAATTGTTGGGCAGACATGCGTGTGTCACTGGTGCCCCCTTGTGTTTGATGAGAGCAATCTGACTGCTGTTTTCCTATTTTATAAAAGCTTGTGTGGGCAGCCTGAGGCCCTACTGATGTTGCTGGACTCTAGCACCTATTAGCCCCATCCAGCATGGCCAGTGGCCAGGATTTTAGGGGGTGGAGTCCAACAACTTCTGGAGGTCGCAGATTCCCCACCCTTTCTTTAACAATCTGGGAAACTGCTGTGTATGAGGCCAGGTCACTGGTTCATCTAGCTCACCTTTACCTACACTGACTGGCACCAGCTCTTCTGAGTTTCAGGTAAGACTCTTTCCCTGCCTTACCTGAGGATGCCACCCATTCAACCTGGGACCTCCTGTATGCAAGGCACATGCTCTACCTTTGAGCTATGGTCCTCCCACTCCCCTGCTGGATTCCTACTTCAGTCATGTCTAGTTTTGAGTAGAATGTGTTGTCTTATACTTCTGTTTATGATATACAGCTATTCTAAAGTCTACCGTGAGCTGGAGCAGACCATCCGCGTGGCTGATGCTCAGGAGGACCTGCGCTGGTTCCGCAACACGAGTGGCCCAGGGATGCCTATGAACTGGCCACAACTAGAGGTAAGAAACTATTCTCTCAGGAATGGCTGCATTAGTAGATTGAACAGCTTCAGCTCTTGATGATTTGTCAAAAGTGACTGGTCATGATCATTTTCTGGATCCTCAGAGCAGATGTGAACCTCCAATAAACACCAGCTGCTGGGGAGCAATAACTAGAGAGGTTGTATTATTATTATTATTATTATTATTATTATTATTATTTAAAACATTTCTATGCTGCCCCCATCGCAACAAAGCCTCGGGGCGGCTCACAACAAAAACAAACAAAAGCATATAAAAATTATACAATAAAAATATTAAAACCCGGTGCATCTCGGCTTAATTTAAAAAAAAAAACTACATAATAAATTAACAATTAAAATAAGTTTTAAATAAAAAGCTCTTAGCCTGGCGCCAAAAAACAAATAATGACGGTATTTGGTTTTCCCAGAGACATCTGGCAGCCTCCAGCAAGAAAGAGGATACTGGACTAGGGCTCAGCACAAGTGGACTTAGAAGAAAATTAGTGCAGGGCTGCTGTTATGAGTTCACGGCATGTTTCTTCACCTGCAGGAGTGGAATCCAGATGCAACGCAAACGATAGCCAGGAGAGAGAAACCTAAAAAGAATGAAGCAGGCAATACATCCAATGCCAGTGCGGGTGGGGAGGCTACAGCACAGGCTGGGGACCGCGGCAGGTCAGTATGCCAAGCATCCTCCAGTGGGTCTTCTGGTAACATTTATACCAGAAGGAATAGGAGGGTTTGGGCAAAACGTATCATGGCAGTAGAATCCAGGATCAGCTGTTGTCCCCTAGCATTGGATATCACTGAGTACTTTACACACAACATCCGTTTTCATGTCTCCATGTTGCCATGTCAGTGTGAGCAGCTATGAACGTGGCCAAGCCTACGCTGCAGAGTGGTCAGATGATGAAGGCGGCAACACCTACAACTCCAGCGAAGCCAACGGCGGTGCCAACTCCTTTGAGGAAGATTCAGCTGGGAAAGGCGTGCGCGTACGAGCTCTGTACGATTACGATGGGCAGGAACAGGATGAACTGAGTTTCAAAGCAGGTACGGCATAAAATGTGATAAGCTATGGCTATTCGGGAGGTAATGAGGCCCTCTGAGCCTGAGCAGAGCAGTGATCAGAGACTGTCTTTCAGATCTTTCAGAAATTTCTTCCCACAGTGGATGTCTCGTTTTAGGACTTTAGCTAACATGTGTCCTAGCAACTGCCTGTTCTAAAAATATATGGAACTACAGCAAAATTCAAGAATGGAAAATAGATCCACTCTGCCTTTTTTCCTCCTTAAAATCCTTACAAAGTTCAAGTCCCTTATACATATTGGCAGCCTATTCTCTTAATTGTAGTGTTATCTAAAATAAGATGGGTTGTTTAGAAAGCACTTAGGCTAACACCTGACACCATTAGAAGGCTTGAAATAGCCTCTTCTTTTAGCTGGCCCCCTTAGTACAGGGGTGCACACTATTTTTGACCTGAAGAGCTGTCACAGGTGACTTCCAGAGTAGTGAAGTCCACATACACCAGTCACAAGGGCACAATCCTATGGCCAGTAGACACTGCCCAGCTGGCCACAGGAAAACATGGAGTCCCTTCTGCAGCCTTGGAAAACTCAGTTGAGGTTGTAGCAGGAACTCCCATGTTGGAAAGTCACCTGGCCACAGCCCTGAAGATGGAAGACTGTCTTTGGGACATGCACTGAGGCTATATTCTGGGGGCAAGGAGGAAAGGAGTAAGGCATTGCCACTGTCCTGCCTCAGCTGCTGCTACTCATGAGGAGGAGAACATTTAGATGGACAAAATCAGCCATCTCATTGGTTTTTTTGGACAAGGGGAGTGCAAAGGCCATCATAGCCTCCACATGTCTGCCATGTTTGCTTGGATCATAATCACACTGGCTTGTGCTCTTAGTTGTCTAAAGCATCCTGCCAAGCTGGAAGACCAGAAAGATATCAGAAAGCTGGAAGATATCGGGTGTGGATATATGTAAGATGGACATTTACACCACTAGCATTTCAGTTGTGCCAAGCGCACCAAACCTAGCACCTTTCTTAAAGGGATAATTTAAGAATTAAATTAAATTCTTAATTTAACTCCACCTTCAAATGCATATAACAAGGCCCCAATTTTATTATTTAATCAAAAATACTCATGAGTAGCTGAACTTGAGGAGACGCAGAGGACAGGTGCTTTATTCATTCTTCAATGACCATTTTTCAGCTCAAAAATTTATCAAAGGTTAAACATGTATCTGGAACAATACAGGGAAAGATCTATTTTCTCTTCGATAGAAGAAAAATGGCCAATGGGGAAATGATTAGACACACATTCATTTGTGTAATTTGATCTTACTCTGGTAGAGGGATGGTATCACAACAAATCCCAATTTTAATTTGTTGTTATTGTCCTAGGTGATGAATTAACCAAATTAGGTGAAGAAGATGAACAAGGGTGGTGCAAAGGTCGCCTAGACAATGGGCAGCTTGGTCTTTATCCAGCTAACTACGTGGAATCTATCTAATTTTGTCATGTTCTCACTGCTGTCAGAAAAACAACCAACCCTCTGTCATTTCCCATCTCTCTATGCCAGCCAAGTAGCCATCTTGCCGTCCAGTCACTCACTCAGCAGTTAGAAATCTAAATGTATTTTCCAATCAATCCTTTATTTTTTTAATAGCCATCTCTGAAGAGTATTTTGTGGTCGCTTTAATCTTTTTTTGAAATAATAAGATACAAAAGGTCGATACTGTCTACAGAGGGCTTGTCCTGTTAGTGAAAGTCAATACCTCAAGCCTTTAAAACCAATCCAATGAGACTTCTGATTGGTTGGTTTTAAGGACAATGTGTTATGACCCACATTCCAATTGGCTTGAACTATTTGCATCCCCTGTCACTTAAGTTACTGAGGCCAATCAACCCCCTGAATAGAATGAAACAAAAATAGGGAGGAAATGAAGTATACCCTCATTAATTTGTTATTTCTTTCTACCCCTCTCCCTTCTGTACCCCCCTCTTTTTTTCTTTTTTCTTTTGGTCTTTTCTTATTTTGAAAAGGAAAAGACAAATACTCTTTGCCTTCTCCAAAAAACCACAGTCATATTCTTATGCTGTAATATTTCTGTTGCTCCGCTGATCACTCAGAACCATTGTATTAACTGAGAGTGTATGCCATGAATTAAAAGGTTCCCTCCACAGTGCCCTGAGATTCCATTTCCCCCATGAGAACGGGACATGTAATGGCTTCCCATTCCTATAGTTTAGAGACAAGCAGAGGCTCTGAAAACAATGTGGACATCCTATGCCAATCATCGAAGTGTATGGCTCCTTTTACGTGGCTTCTCTTGAGTACTGGTGACCTGATCAGGTGGCGGGACAATGCATGTCTTTAATACTCAAACATAGCATAGGTATCTCTGCTGCTTTCAGTCTGAGAGCTCTCTACTGAGGCAGAAAAAAGAGTCCACCAGGCTTTGATAGAGAAATGCATTTAATGTGATACAACTCCAAAACTTTATTGGAAACTGATTACACGTCAGATTTACATTCTTGAGATTGGCCATTAAGTTGTTGAGGTTGGAATGCTGGTGGAAGCCCGCCTTGGAAGGAGATCTAAGTCAAGGAATGTGTTTCATGAACCACTCAGAAACTGGTTGGAAATACCACGCACTAAATAGAGCAGGGAACTGGGAGCAGGGCTAGGTCCCCCATACCGGGATGTTGCAGCTGCATCTCCATTGTCAACTGGAGGAGGAGAGCCATCAGCATAGAAGATGCATGATAAAGGAAGCATGCAGCAGTTGGTGTGGTATCATGAGCAGCACATGGCATGGAAGGCATTCAGTAGCTGACATGGATTTGTAATAGGCATTAGTACCAGTGCCAGACAAAGGTTATCCTAAAGGTGGTGGAAAGAAGAGGCCAGTTAGATTTCTATGCCTGTTTGCTATGGACAAAAACATGCAGCTGAATTTGTACATGGATTTGCAACTTTGTTTCAGAGCCAGGGATACAACCAGGTAAGTGAAGGAGTAGAGAAATACAGAGAAATCACTGAAAAGACCCAGTTACGGGTGAGATGCTATGTCTACTTCAGGTAGAATTAATAGATTGCTAAGGGGCATTTTCATCATGAGTTCCTGAAGGGTGGGAAGGGGAATCAAATTTGATACTTTTTCCTATTTAATCAGGAATTCTTTCAGCTGCACAATGTAAATTTTTCTGTTTAAATTATCATTTTTCTCATCTACTTGAACCCAAATACTTTGAAATGGGGAGCTGTATCTGTGGATGCCTAGAACTTAGTTAAATGGAAACTCAAAACCTTAAAGTTTCTTGCCACATGGATCAAACATTGATCCACTTTACTCTCCAAAATTATTCTGGGTTTATTAAAGACCAAAAGGGATTTCTTTCAAATAGCTTGTGCTTGTCAGAAACAAGAAACTGGTAAGGAATAGGCATGTTCCTAAACCAGACAAAAGTTGTATTTTCCCATCTTCTGCTTTCCAGATCCTTGACAATTGTCTGAGGAGAAACTGCTTTTTGCAATGGAAAGAGCTAATGCAGTAAAATTAGCATAGGATGACAAAAATCTTCAGAGAGTCCTTTAGCACCTTAAAAGCTAACAGGTTCGTTGTGGCATAAGCTGTCATAGTAATCAGATGCAAGGATAACAATTTCAGTCCTCACTATGTTTGGCTAAAGATATTCTTGAACTTTAAAACTGGAAACTAAACATCTTTAAGCTTCAGGAACTTCTCCAAGGGTTTTGCTATTAAATAAAGAACCTTTACTACTTTAAGGGCCCTTCTGTGCTTAATGAGTTGGATCTTCCCAAAAGCCCTTCAGGTGCTCAAGAAATGAGCACCTGAAAAGTGAACAAAGGAACAAGTGAAATGATCTTACTACCTAGATATTGGCCAGCAAAAACATCTATTGAGAATGTCTCCCACACAAACCTCAGTGAATAGAAGTTGTATTGATTTTAGTGTGTGTGTAGGGAACCTTCCTAGTAAGTTTTGCCTGATGAGAGTTTCACATTTTGTTTTCCTGTTGAGCATCAAGCATTTGCCAAAATGTTAAGGTGAGAAATTGCAGCACTTTTCTAAGTAGCACTGGAAGTGTCCCTGCTACCGGAGAAGAACCAACACCTCCCTAGAGCTGGGTTTATTCTTAAACCCAGAGTTTTTAGAGGGTGGTCATGGAATGAATTGCTCAGGAATGTCAGGAATGTCCCTAGTCAGAATAACTAACTTTGTCATATTCCATAGAAATTACAACAGCAACAGGACAGACTGATGTTAATTAGAACACTCTTCATGGGCTGAATGCTGGTCTCTGTCAACTATTCCCATATCCTGAACAAAAGGGGAATTGCACAAATCAAAGGGATCCTTCTGCAAACAGAAGCAACTTCCATTCATGGTCAATGCTGTTAAATTCCCTGTTTTAAAACCAGGTTGCATCTATCAAAAAAGTACATGGCCAAAAGAGAAGTAAAACAGTTGTTGAAACTGCCAGCAAAGCTGAATTAGATGCAATCACTTGATGCAATCACCTCCAAATCTTTGGCCACAATTTCATCCCTGCCTGCCTGGCTGGAGTTACATGATGGAAATTGCAGTCTAACAATATCTGGTGAGCCCACAGTTTTCTCGCCCCTGTTTTAAAGGAGAAAGTATGGCTTAAATAAGGTTTGAAACTTTCCATATATCCAAAAATCCCTCAAATGCAGACATTCCTTTTAGACTGTCTATTCAGGAATTGTTGGATAAGTGGTTGTTTTTTCTAGCAAGGTTTGCATACCTATACTCTTTCTCCAAGAGAAAGGAAGCTGGAATAATCACTCTTTAGCTTTCCTTGTGTTTTTACCTTCTCAGTCTTCCTTACCACTGGGGGCAGGGAATCTTTGCCTTTGCTCAAAGATAAGATTTCCTGTCTAAGAAACTAAAAAAAGGATTATGGTAGGATAATTTACAGTGAAGCCTTGGCAGGCTTTATCCTGGTCCCTTTCCTCAAATTAACAAAATATCCCTTTCATTAATGATGGAAATAATAATCAATGCTGCACGTTGTCCTACTTTTGGTTGAAATATTTGAACGATGGAATCCTATCACTCTATCATCCAACTACCTCCCTTTGACTAATCTGTTTCTTTCACACATCCCATCTCACAAAGCACAATACTTTTGCTTCTGTTTTCCAGAAATCGTTCCATGCCTGGTTACACACTCTAGCACATTTTGATAACATTTCTTTTGTTAACAATGCCCCATTCCATTGGATTCATTCTCCTGGGGCTTGTGGCTGCTTTAGTTTTGTCTAGGTGGTGTTTCTCTTTTCATGATGACTCCCAGGGTCTTTCCCCGAATGCCAATAGTCAGTCTTTTCCACAGCAATCCCATAGTTTCCTTATAAACACCCAGTCTTGGCTCCTCCAATGCAATCTGTTTATCTTACAAATTCTTCAGCCCAGTGACCAGGTGTTGTTCCTGAATGAATCAAATATGCTGCGTACTGTAGACAAGATTTTTCCGACCTTCAAATATTTTTTTTGTTTTGTTAGGTTAAGAAAAGAAAATTGAATGCTGTTGTCTCAGCAATGCACCTGTTTTGTACATTGACTGTGTAATTTAAAACTAAAAGAGATTGACTGTATTACTGTGTATAAAAAAAGATGACTGATCTATGTAAATGTTATATGGATTTTAATTCTTGATTGATTCTTGTACTCTTAACATCTCCAGATGTAGCTGTAGCTGTCATGTTTACAAAATGAGTTTTATTGTTGGAATTGATCAAGCCACAGGGGTGAACAAGAGGATTGTTCTGACTTCTAGACTGCTGGCTGATACTGAACTTCCAATCTAAATTCACTTTCAATGTTCCAACTCAAAATTCAGTTTGACCTCCAGACCAAATGTGATACCAAAAATCAACCTCTGGCCTATCTGACAGTTGAATTATATAGCACAAGGTGTGACAAAGCTCTGTTTAGTTTTCACAGTGCTCAAAATGTTTTCAGTAGCTCCATCTGAATCTAACATAGAAAGTAGATCTTTGGGTAGCTTGACATCGGTTTTCACATTAAGCACTGTTTTCTAACTTGTGCTCTGCTTGGAAAGGCCTGAGTTTACATTTCCCCCTTTGGAAGGGGAGGTACAAAACTGAAAATTAAGATGAGAAAGGGGAGCTGATTATGTCTATTTGGCATCTAATGGTAGATGAAAAAACAGGATTTACAGAAAGTTTTGATTCCTGCAGAAAGAATTTCCAGCTGAAATAGGCCTGATCCTGCTCCACCACCATCCTTGTACCACCACCAAGGTATTAACAGATGACAACATGTCCCAGTAATGCAGGTTTTCCCCCATCCCATCCCCAATTCTTGCTGAGAATAAAGCAGAGTTGTGCTTCTTAACAGAGTTTACTGACATTCTAAGGGCCGATTCTCACACCCATCTCTGGAATGGTAGTTGTGCCTCTTTCCAAGCAATTATGTGCATGGAGGCAGTTGTGTCAAAACCGACATAGTCAGAACTCCATACGCATTGACTTTTAGCATGCTGATCACAGAATGGCTGCCTGAGCACCTGCAACAGGATGCTCAAAGTCACTGCAAAATATTTGCAAACCTCAGCATTTGCATGGCTACTTCCATGTACCTCCAAACAAAGGGACTGAAATACAGTACGTACAGTAGAACAGAAGTCCTGAGAATCGGCTGCTATATTCATCCTGCAACCATGAATGCTGAGTCCAAAACAAGAGGGGAAGATAGAATGGCCTCTTGGTTGAATCCTTCTGATTAAAGCCCTGTGGGACTAGGGAGGAATGAATTAAGCTAAACACAATTGTCATTGTCAGCAAAGCTACATACTATCAGAGGGAGAGTTATATATCTGTGTCATGCCAGTCTGCCTCTTCTTCCATAAAGAGCAAAAACTATACTTAAGAAATACAATAATAAAATGATTATTTTATTCATGCACAGTGTGTTGTGTTGGTGCAGATTATAGCATAGCAAATGCCAACTCCATTTGGGTGACTTGGTGCAGCACAAAATAGTACTCCTATACCTTTGACAGCTACGTAGAGGAAAGAATTTTAGCTGATGCTGTTGGATACCTCAAAAGTAAAAGTCAAGTGAAATTACCTCTTTTATGAAACTCTTACGTCCAGGAGATCCCTGTTGCATTGAGCCTTCCCCAATTTAACATCCTCCAGCTGTATTGGACTAAACTCCCATTATTATCAGGCAGCTCATAGTGGCTGGTGATGGCAGGAGTTGTAGTCCCAAGGTGGAAAGGCTTGCAAGATATATTTTGCTTTCCAGTAGAAACCTGCTATCCAACAATCGGAGTCTGGTGCAAAAGACATAGCATTGCAGCATTATGAGCCCAATAATGTGTTGTGAGTACCAGAAAGTGTGGAGCTCACAGTTCCACACAAAAAGATGCCTTGGTTATACAAATTCATTTGTGTGGCATGAATGGGGCCATTTGTTGCTACTATTGTTAAACAACCAGGAGTGAGAAATCATTCCTCATCTGTAACAAATCACCAGAAAATCCACACTTATTTTCTGCCTCTGTTGCAATCCAACGTATCTGAAGGGGACCAGGTTGAAGAAGACTGATACATTAGATCTCTTGAGGCCAGTTGTTCATATTCACAGGTGCTACCAAAATTTCATCTAAAAAGTATTTCAAAGCAAAACATCTGGACTTTGAGATAAGCCAGTGGAGTTATGTTAAAACAGGTGACTTTTCTCAGAGGAGGTAACAGTTTGTCTCTCAATTTCACCTAAAACTAAACCAGAGGCAAAATACAGTGTTCTTCATCAGACAGAACTTCTACGAAATTTCAAGAGAAGCAACAGTCCAAACATGTTCTAAGATTAGTATAATTATTTCAAAGTTTAACACATACCTACGTGCAATTGTTTCACAATAACATTTGTGCATACACCCGTGCTTCTGAAGATGGTGTCATTCTTCTCATTAATGTATTAGATAGAATACAATATCTCAAGTGTGGTCTATAAGAGTGCTGAACTGGGACTTGAGAAATCCAGATTCTAGTTCTCACTTGGTCATTTATTGATTTAAATATTATACCACCCAAAGCCAAACCTCTCTGGGCAGTTTACAACAGTAATGAAAGCACACTGGGTAACTCTGGAACAGTCACCTTCTCTCATTCTAAGCTACCTCACAAGGTTGTTGGAGTGAAGATAAAATGGAGAGAAAGGATAGCGTAAGCCACCATGTGTTCCATCGAAGAGGAAACTAGTTGAGGTAGAATAATGAGATCAATAGAAATATTAAAAAGTGGGAGAACAAGATCTTTTAGTAGTAACTATTGGTGGTCCATTGGGACAGATGGAATGATGTGTTGAAAGATTTGGCAGCTGCATTAATTGAAGGAGGGCAAATTAAGTCATCTGGATTTCCTTTGGCATTTTATTTTTGCTGCAAGAATTTTCTGGGACAACAATAGATTTCTGCAGATGTCTCTTCTCAATACTGTATTTCTTACAACAGGTATTTACATTCCCAACTTGTATTGTGCATCCCTACAGTCCAAACACACAGAGAAAGAGGGAGGGAGGAATTGATTTATTGTGAATAACCCACCACACACATTCTCTTCTGGCTAGTTCAGAATTCCCTTGCCTCTAAACATTGTGCTTTTCCTGTGCTGTAGAATTTCTTCTCCTTGTCTTTGGTGGCCTCAATGAGTTCTGGTGCAGGTGAAACAGAGGCATTATTTGTGTAGGGTTGATGAAGAGCTTCACCCAATTCAACTGTTTTCTCTCTCCTCCCAGTTGGCAGTGCGAGAGTCACCACATGCATGAAATACCCATGCTTGCCTTCATCTGGCCCATCAGTCAGAGTCACTGCCTCACAAAGTACACACAGTTGGTCCAACTTGGCACAGATCATTTAGCAGGCAGGGAGGTGACAGAGGGAGTGATCCGTGTGAAGACAGCCTGGGAGGCGATTCCGGTTCCCAGAATTCGCTACTCTACCTGCACCACATTGTTACAGAGGCCTCAGCGAAGGCTTTGTCTGTTGTGGTGGTGGTGGGTTATCCCCAGAGGTCAATGCCCCTTGCCTCTGCCTGCGTACTGCTTGTGCAGCACAGCAAGCCGTGAGGTTGTCCGCCCAATGTTCCAGGCAGCCTAGCTGTGACTCAGCTTTTCTCAGCCTTTCCCAGATGCTGAGACAGTTGGCCTCCACAGGCATGCAGGTGCCACACTGTTCTAGCCTGAGGTCAATGTGAGCCCTGGCAGGAGGCTGCTGTACATGATCCTATTGTCTTTCTTCTTCAGCAAGACTCATTCACACACTGGGAAGGGGTGACTTTGTCCTTCTGCTAACAATACCTTGAAACAGTCACTACTCTCATTCATGGCTTAGATGAGAAAGTGTTTGGTTCGCTAACACCAACCTGGATAGACTTCCCTGGTTGCTTTCTTGAGGTAAGTTGCAATCAGGTTCTCAATCAACACAGACCCAAATCATGTCAGCTACATTCGGAGCTATTGCTCATATCAGGAATGCAGAAATTCTTCTGGTAAGAGGGCCCACAGTTCCATTGCAGAGGAGCGCTTGGGAAAAACATCCCAAAGGTAAAAGGGGCAAGGCCAAAAACACAAAACAAAAATTAGCATATTTATCTGAAAGCTCTTAAGAGAAGCATTTTAACCTTTTAGAATGCAGGAAAAACTGCACTAAGCTGGGCAGCTACTGAATGATTGATGGTTGAGAAAAAGGGGTTGCCCTGTGAGTGAGCCCTGGAAAGTCAGATCCAGTCCCTTGAACTGAGATTTTGCACCCTTGATTCACACCATTATACTGAAACTCAAAATTATTCTTGGAATCAAAGCAAACACATCCAACAACCTCAAAACTATTTTACAAAGAGTAAAAGAGCTGACTGGGTGAATTAGTAAGTCAGATTACACACACACACACACACACACCCAATGGAAAGTTTACAAAGCTGTTTTCTTGTCTCATAGTATGCCCTTGATCATTTTTTTGCTTGTTAAGTGGAAAGCAGGGACAATTTATGGGGTGCTGGAGCATTTAGACAGCTTATGAAACCATTGCACAACATTATAGGATATGGAGCAATGCAGGACTTTCAAGTCCTTCCCAGTCACCTTTATTGCAGATACCTGGCTCATATGAGACCTTTTCTAGCTCTGTAATCAATTTGTCCTAGAGCTTAGATTGCTTCTAGTATTCTTCCAGTGACTTCAATGGAAAAGAAGCCACATCTACCAGTTAAATCCTGAGTCTCTGTATCACCATCCTCCTCCTTCCCAACCCACCTGTTTCCCACTTTCTTTTGACTTCCTGTAGCATGTAGCTGGAGATAATATTTTTGAAAGATTCCTTATAGACAATACCATAGACTCCCCCACCCCTCAAATGAAATGCTTGTGCTCCATTTGACAGCAGTTAATTCATCTTTTCCATTTTACTTTGACAATTAAAAAAAAACCCCCTGTTCCCTGTACACAATCAGGGAACATAGAAAACTCTGAAGTTCAACAGAGAAACCCAACAGGTTGCCAGCCCCTTGTCCATCCTTTGATTTCAGCTCAGTTAAAGTTATTGGATTGTAGAGGATAAGGGTGCTATACTTCCAGAAGTTCTCCAGACCATAAAGTAGCCCACAATTCTGATTTTGTTTCTTCATCTCTGTTATTCAGACTGGGTGCACAAACTGGTATACCAGCCGCTGGGAGATGTCTGGTTTCCGGATGATCCCTTTTTTATAATACTGCCGGATGGAACGGCTCAACTTGTCATAGTTCATAGCAGGTCGATTCTTCCGGATTCCCCACAGACGAGCCACCTGGGCAGAATCTTCAATTTTAAATATACCTTGAACATAAACACAATGAATACAAGGTGTAATATGTATCTACTTATGCATAATCTACTTACAATCTAACCAAAATTGACCTCTAATTAAGGCTTGAATCAAAAGAGTGATTAATGGAAAAGGTGACTTATTTAACAACAAGAACATCAAAGCCAGAAGGAAAGTTTGTGAAGAGCGATTGGGACTGAATGCTGTAAATGTGCTCAGGACAGTGAGAAGCATAATGGGAATAGTACATATTGAAATCAAAAGCAACGCCAGAAAAGGAGTGCAGAGATTCTGTATGCCAACTTGGTAGACCTACCTACTGCCCAACAAACATTTGAGCAATTAAGCTGCTTCTTGCATAAACAGAACCTTAAGGCAAAGGCCTGCTATCCAGACCAGGAAAATATTTTGAATTTCTAGGAAGGAATCAACACTACTCACCTTTCTCCTTATTAAGCCAGCGAATGAAGCGTCCATAGTTATGGGGCTTCAGCAGAAGCTCTTTCAGAAACTGCCACAGGTGAATGGGTTGGCCTGAGCAGGATGAATCCACCTCATTGTCCGTCCAACCCTCTTCATTCCCTATAGCAATATAGCACTTATCAGAAAAGCCCAAATTGCAATGGCCAGGAAGGGCATCTTACAAGTGACCGGAAAACTTTGCTGATGGTAAAGAATGTGGTGGCTTGTTCTTTTATCAAAATCATCCCAAGACCTTTGGCTTCCTGAGGTGACACCTCAAATGAGACCCGGGTCAAGGTGCGTAATATCCAAGGCTAGGCACATTATTTGAACACCTGTCTTTGGCAGTGACTAGGTTGCCTTTTCACGATACTCCCAGGCAGCTGTCCAAGGAAGGTCAGCCTTGTGTTTCACACTGCCTGAGGCAGGGCTGACCTGGGTTCTATTCTGTGCATCCCTAGGAACACTACTTTTATTCCAACCTTGTCCAGCCATGGCAACCTAGCCCACCCTCCTGAAGTGTTGGACTGTAACGCACATCATCTCCACCAAACATGACGAGGACAATGGCAGCTGCAGTCCAACACATCTGGAAGACCCCGGCCTGGAAATTACTGAAACCCTTTGTCTGCATGCCAATCACCTCCCTGCTTTCTTTCTTCCTATCACTTTTTGGACTTCAGTTCTTTGATGGCAAGGATAAACTCACCACAGTAAAGCATCTCTCCAGGAGCAGTTTTCTCTTTCATCCAGGCAGCTGGAAGAGAAGCACAACTGTCAAAGTGTGGTCTGCTGGCCTCCAACACACACAGTTCTCCTGTCTTGAAGCCTATTCAAGAAAATGGCTCCTTCATAGAACTGGAAGGAAGCAAAAGACTAATTTCTCACTGAGTGATAGGTTCATCTATCATCCCACCTTTCCACCACAATTTGACTTACTCAGCACTGATCCAGCTCAAAGACTTGTTGTGCCACCAGGCTGAAAGCTGGCACAATGTCACCAAACATGGCAGTAAACCAATGGAAGAAGTCAATCCATCAAAAAAAATTATTTCCCTTTCTCTGTATTCTTGGTTCCCAGGAATATTTAGAGGCAGCCAGGTAGGGTAAGAGAATGACAGCTGGCTGTTGCCCAGGGTGCAAGTAGTTCTTCAAATGCAAATATTCTGGCTGTACCAGCTGTTTCCCAGCTTCATCACTAGATACCTGATTTCCAAATGTCCAGGTGAGCATGCAAGACATCACCACATGCTGGGGAGCGCTGGCGGAACTGCTCCTCAGTCATGGCACACAGGTCCTTTCCAGATAGATCCTGGAATGATTTCCCAATTTGGGGCAACCGGTATTGGTGCTCTGTCCATAAGATCCACTTCTGGACATTTCCTGGACTCCACTCTGCTGGGTCTACAAAAGAAATGAGATATATTTCAGAAACACTACACAGTGCACATTATCATTCCTCAATTATCAATCTTCAAAGCAAATGCTTTAAAGGGAGTATTCTGAGCAACAAGGAGAGCAGAATTTCCCATCTTCTGGTCTGCAGATTTCCTCATTAAGCAATGCATAGCATTACACATAGCTAGCAAGAGCTCAGTTCCCAATTCCATTGTTGTAGCTTAGTCCTACAAGTTATATAAACATAGGATACAATCCCTATCTTTCATACTAAGCTGTGACACTATTCCTGGTATATAGTGCTTGCTAATATCAAACCAAGACCCTGAGCCAATGGGAGAGTAGTAATAGAAGTCACTAGTAATGAGAATTAAGCCCACAAAGGACAGGGTACGATCAAATTAGCTCCCTCACAGTACCACAATTCTGCTTTTCCTTGACAGTCCTGAAACTACAGGAAACAAGGAAATCTGCAGCAGCTTGCTGAGAAGTTCCATCTGCTGATCATGAATAGCTTCAAAGGGAATGGGAATAAAAGCAACACACTGTTGACTTGGATCATGTACCCGGCAGTTACAGGACCCTTGTGCAACATGCTGATTAGCACTCTTATATCCACACATCTGCCATCCTCCTCACATGGAGGGAGAGGACAATGGCTGAGAAGTTCTGCCATAATGCCTTTGTGTGTATTTCTTTTGGATTTGTGTTGGCATCATGTCTAAGATTTGTTCTGGAAAGGTGGTATGGGCAAGAGTCTCATGGAAGCTGGGAACAAATGATCCTGATGGTAGGCTACCTAGCTCGATTATTATTTTACCAACCCTGCTGACATGACTCCCTTCGGCTTCTTCAACTTCAGTTTTCACCAGAAGCAGCCATTCCAGTGGGTTGTAGCAAAGGCAGATGGGAGGAAAAGCCAGGCCATTCCACCAGCCTTACCCAAAAACTGCCTCATTTTTTTTCCTTTTCCCTCCCCCTCCCCTTTTCCTTGTGTTTTGTGAGTCTTGAGACTGTAAGGGATCTAAAACCTTGGTGAGAAACCTGGTCCTATCCTGAAGCACCCACCACTTAAAGCAGACAGTAATGGTAGATAATTGACAGATAGATTAACAGCATCTGAACAGATCCATGTTGAGGAAGTCTGATTTAAAGTTTTGATGGGCTTACCCAAACCACCGATAAATGTAAGCCCCCTTCATAAACTTCATCTTTTTCACTTCCTTGTTGACAGCACAGAGGTTTTTGCTCTCATCGAGTTAAGTTTGTCGCACAGCCTTCCCCAGCCTGGCACCCTCCAAGTGTTTTGAATCAAAACTTCCAGAATTCCCAAGCATTGGCAATGCTTGCTGGGCCTGATGGCAGCTGAAAGCCAGAACCTGCAGCTGGCAAACACTGCACAAGATTACTGGATCAACCAGCAGCGTCTTTCCCTTGGCCTGTGCATGCAGAGCTTTACAGTGGGAAACTCAGTGCCATTCTGCAGTCATAGAATCCTTGCTGCCAAATGTAATCAGAAATGTTTCCTTTTTAAAACCAGATCATCAAAGGGTGCGGTGTATTTCTTAGACAAACAAACATCTAGCACCAGTTAATCCCTATTTATTTTCTCCCACAGTTTTTCCCTCATCTGACAAGTGTCATGGCTGCATTTGGTTGAATCTGTTTAAATGACTCCAATCTTAAATTTACGGGTTGGGGATGGGGGGACAGGACTGAGTTCTCGTAGTTGGTGCTTATTGTGGAATCTGTCCTTTAACACATGCCAAGAACTTCCTTTAAATCCTAAATTCTCATGCTCTGTTTTAAAAATGTGAGTTTTTAAATTCTCATGATGGTAGATATATATTTAGCAGATGCAGTATGCCTAGTCAAGCAGCAATCCGTGAAAGGAATGGAACTTATAATTGTGCTCTGGCTAGCTTCCTGCATCTACCACGTTAAGTATTTCTTCTTTAAAAGGCAATGCAACCTACTTTAGAACACTATTCTTAGTCTTCAGATTAATGGGATTTGCACCAAAACTCACTTCATTCACAGAGTTCTGTTTCATAAGCCAAATGGCAAGCCTACAAATCACAGAAGCCATCAGGGGCTTGATTTTTCATTGATTTTAACAGAATTTAGATAGTGAAGAGAAATATATGATTGCTCTGAGCAGGTACCTCACAAACTACTCTGCCAACGTACTTCTCTCTTCTGCCTGATATCACTTGAAGGCTGCTTTAAGCCCTGCCCACCACTTCTGCCTGGTGTCGCTTGAAGGCTGAGAACAAAGGCATGCTGAAGGGACTCACCTGCGGCAATATTGAGGAGCTTGCAAGCTGTTTCGATGTCCTTGAGCACTTCTCCCACGACCATACTCTGCACCTGCTCCAGGGAATGCTCCTCCAGATGGAGACTGGCTTGGTAGTCCATATCAGGCGTGAGGCTGAGCCCTTGGCTGTCAATGATAGGGCACTGCTCAGGTTCTTTGGGCACTTCCATCCTGCCCCCTTGGCTGGTGGGTGGCTGACTTTCCCCCAGACTCTTGGGCACCCAGTTGCTGTCATCTGGGTAGAGCATGTCAAAGTACTGCAGGCAGAACGTGGGCAGAGTCTGTTCAGGGGTGGCTGGGGGACTCGGACTGTCAAGGGACCTCCAGCTTTGGCTGTCAGGGTCTCGAGCAAGGGGTAGCTTCTCCAGGCTAGAAAACAGCACAGGATCCTGTAGGGCAACCTGGCTGTGTGGAAGAACAATCAGGCCTTGGCTAGCACTGCCCATCACTCTGCACAGGTTTGTCTCCGGATCTGTCATCAAAGAAAGGGAGAAGGAAGGAAGGGGGGTGGAAACACATGCACCAGTCAGGAGAGGTGGTTTGATAGTCATTTCTGCATTTCTGCCCAGTGATCAGGCACAATGGAGGAAAGCTAAGCCTGTTAAAGGAAAAGAAACCACCAAAGAGTCACTCTGTGGCCAAAGAGACCCCTAGATGAAAATAGGTTAAATAGCTCTTCATGGGCCCAGGCAACTCTTCTCTTCTGGGTCACTGGGCAATAAGAGGGCAGGGAAGGAATCCTGTCCCCAAGCAGGAGGGAATAATTGAATGCAGAAGAGAAGAAGAATTGCCCGTGGTTAGCATCAGGTGATAACTTTCTAGAGAGGGAATGAAAGTAATCTTTCTCGTTTCCTGTGAAAAAGGAAGGAGCAAAATCTTTAATGCAATGAAGCTATCGTCAAACAGCCCTTGTGGGAAAATGACATCTTCAGCACAACACAAATTGACTCCAAATATAGTTGGGGCTGAATTTTGAACACTTAGAGTTGAGTGTCTTTATGCAGAAATGCTTGGGGAGGGCTGTTTTTAGGGGAGGGAACATAAATGTCCTTATTTGTCGTGCAAAGTCTTCACGCTGTCTTTTATAGCAGCACCTTTGTTTCCGGGTCAGCTCCTTTTCTATGTGCTTAAAGTACAATCACTCATACCTGAACAAATGGCGATCGTTCTTCCCAAACAGTTCAGTCTGTTATCTCCATTTTTATAAAATGTAAATGTATGAAATATTGCGGGCATTTTTCATACAGCCTGTTATATAACAGTCATGAGAAAGAGTATGTTTTATTTTATTTGGGGCTCAAACCATTCTATGGATGCTGTGTGTTTCATCTTATCCAAATGTAGGGCAACTCCTGCTTATGTGAATATTTACACATGTTAAATTGCCCAGTGACTAGAACTGTGGTTAAACTAACATTTTAAAGTATCAGTGGGGTGGAACGTACAGTTGACAGCCCTGCAAGCAAATGCTGGCTGCTCACATAGTATGCAGACCAGCAGACTCAGTGCCTTCTTTGGGCCAGCCATCGTTCCCCAACTTCCAATCCTTCCCACCTCCAAAACTTCCAACAGCCAATGGTTCCCCAACTATCAGAGGAAGTGATTAACAGAACTGCCTTCAGACACTTATGGCAGAAGCAATGGTTTCAGACAATTAAAAGAATGAAAAAGAGCCCTGCTGGATCAGACGAATATACCACCTATCTCTATTCTGTCCACACAGTGGCCAACCAGTTGCCTCTGGGAAACCCACAAGAGAGATGGGAGAGCAACAGCAACCTTCTGCCCGAGTTCCCCAACAAATTATCTTATATTAGACAAAATATAACGATTATGGGAATGATTGACGGCAGAAGAAGGGGACGGCAGAGGATGAGGTGGCTAGATGGAGTCACTGAAGCAGTTGGCTTGAGCTTAGGTGGACTCCGGGGGAAGGTGGAGGACAGGAGGGCCTGGAGGAATGTTGTCCATGGGGTTGTGATGGGTCAGACATGACTTTGCGACTAATAACAATGATGACAAAATAGGACCCTTTCAAAGTGCAGGCCAGTATCTGAAAAGAAATCCATTTTCATAAGCACCTGCAAGTGTAAGTAGCCAAGAGCCAGCTTGCTCCACACAGCATCTTGCTTTGCCTTCTAAGACTGAAGGGACCCGGTGTGGGTAGAAGACTTCCATATCTCCATAGCGTAACTCATTGCCACCATGATATTTCGTGAGATATCAAAATGTCCCATTTTCTTCTTAAAAATATATTAAATAGCCCAACTCTAGCAGCTGTTTAAATTAGAATGGAAAGAACCTCAGTGGTTTAATTTCCCACATGCATGTGATGAAATCCATGCAGTGTTGTCATGTGAATGAATGAATTAGAACTATTCCACTTGACATGGATGTGAAGATATGCTGAGCCTAGCAGGTCCAAGCCACTAGGATTTCTCTCTGGGCAGAAGACACAGATTAGAAAAAATTCAGAGTGCTCAGGTAAAGCTACATGGGGCACAATCCTATGGCCTCCTATAGGATTACTTGGTATCTCAGCTCCAAGATCCTGCAATCTCAGAGCTGGAACTCCAAAGGCTGAGCCCCACCCTCATCACATCTAGAAACAGGGTTACAGCTGGGCCTTGCAGGAGGAACAGGTCTGATGGGGGATAGGGAAGGAACCAGGCTGGGACTTACGCTGACCTGTGTCAGCACCTCAGCCTCCTTCCCTTCCTCCCTCCAGCACCAACTCTAAATTGCTGAGAATAGGCATCTATAGAAAATACCTGATGTGAGGTACAATGGTGGCAGAGCTCAATGCCATGCACCTGGTTCCAGGCACAAGATGCACATAAGTCTCTGAGTTTGGGGGCTTGCATGCAGGGAGGACATGAGGCATAGTACTCTGCCCTTAAGAGCTCAAACACCGCTGCCTGTGCTATGGATGGCAGCATAGTCCTTTCTTCAGAACCTTGCATCCCCCCTGCATTGGTTTCCTCCATAACTGACAGGGGAGATTACACATCTGGAAAAGTTGCATTTCCAAAACCCATTTGCATAATCCAAGATGGCACATGTTTTCTATCAGATGGCTCACTGGCTGAGAATTTTTAATGTTGCTACACAGCATTCTGACATTTACATTTATACATTTATATTTGCATATCTTTGAGACATCCAAAACATGTGTAAACTAAACAATACATCTGCAGTAAAAGAAAAACTCCTCTAAAGAAGATAGAAGCAATAAGGATGGCTACTATGTGCATGTTCAAGGAGCTAACAGGTTACCCTTGTTTGCTAAAATAACCTGGTTATACTAAGCCATGATGTTATCATTGGGGCTTGCAAGGTGGCTTAGTGTAACTTCCAAATCCAGAGCAACTTTTCCATAATGGATTATTTTTCAAAAACAAGCCACCCTGAAAACCCTTAGCTTGTAGTAGAATTGGTAAGGGAATCTTGCTCCCAGAAAAGCCTGATGTTTGAACCTAGCAGGGCAATTTTGTCATGGGATGTCAGGAACCGCTAGAGAGACACCCAGCAAGAGCAGCAAGCAAACAAGCAAGCAAGCAAGCAAACACCCCAGCTGCTCTCAATACTGGCACTGCCATGTTCCCTCATCTCTTATTTACGTATTTATTTATTATTTTATATCCTATTTTAGGCATACCCCATCTTTTTCCTGCAAGAAACCTAGCTTATACTGTCTTCCTTCTCTCCACTTTATCTTCACAACAACCCAGTGAGGTAGGCTAGGATGACAGTTTGTGAGATTCCCAAAATCACCCAGTGAACTTCAAGGTGGAGTGGGGACTAGAACTCAGATCTCCTGAATCTCAGACCCGCACTCTAAACACTACAGCACACTGGACCTCCCACTGACCTTCACACTGACCTTCACAGCACCCTTGGCCTCAGGATGGCTTTTTATATATTTTATTTTCTGCACAGAATTCTTGAGGAAGGGACACAGAAGGACAACACAAACACTTTCACAATTTTTTTACACAATTTAAAATTTTTGGTCCTGAGCATGTGTGTAGGACTGAATGCATGCTGCTAGGAATTTCACATAATTTCCCCTTCCATTTAACTACTCAGCCATAACATGTTCATATTTTCAGTCATTTGCCTCTCTTGGCTGCCTGAAATTTGCCCATTTTGACCCACTCAATCCCTGTTCTGCCTTAACATTTACCTATGTGTAGCAATCCTACTCACTATACTGTAACCCCTGTACACATCTGATTGATAGCAACAAAGACCAGGGGAGGGAGGTGACAAGCACAACATTGGAATGAGGAGCTGAATGCAGCTGGAGGCTGCAGAAGAGAAAATGTTTAAGGGTGCTGTCATTTCATTAGAATATGAAACAGCCTTCCTTTAAAAAGGGGTTGCTTTCAGGGGAAGCCCAGAAGGGAAGGATGAAATTGACAAGAACTTTGACAAAAAGGACGGGTATAGAAACACTTGGCTAAATGACAGATCCTAAAGACTTGTGTAAGACCCAGAAGCAAATAACTGTGAACACACTCCCATGCTCATAAGGCCTCCAAAGAGTATTTCCTTTTTGCAATCTGATACAGGGGAAGAGAGTTGCTTTGTGCAAAATGAGCCAGTAACCCCAGTGGACCATTGCAGATGAAGGGAATGAGGCAACAAGGATTCCTGCAATGAAGGCCCCTTAGATATGTGCTAGCAATGAAATGAAGGACTGAGAGGGAGGGAAGGAGCTACAGGCCACCACAAGCGACTGAGCAGGTGATCATCTGTCAGAACTAATGGACGAGGCTTCCACCCACTGTGGCTTCCTCTCAGGATGGCATGATGTGCAAGCATGATACGCAAGCTCACCCAAGGACTAGCAGGGTCTTCCTGGGAGATTTGGCTCTCTATATGAATTTTTTGGTAAACCAAAATATACAGTTGGGCAATATCTTTACTGGAACCAACCAAAATGCCACAAAATTATGCAAGCTTTCCAGTTCATCAAGCTAGGTGGTATCACTTAACCTGATGAAGAGTTTGGGAGAACTTGAAAGCCTACACAATCTTTTTGAATTTTGGTTGGTTACCCACCTGCAGATTTTGGGCTTTTTTCATACACCAGCAGGCTAATTTGGCCTTTTTATTCTTTGAGTCAGAGCTTTCCCAAGTTCATTCTATTAATTCTCCACTAGCTGAGGGATTTGATTTGGATTTGAAAGTATCTATCTATCTATCGATCTATCAATCGATCGATCATTCAATCTGTGCAGCAAAACGTATTTTTTTGTTATCTTAGGTGCTACAGACAAGCAAGGGTCACACATTTAGATGACTAGAGTGCACAAAAGTAGACAGAAACTAGAGTTTGTCTTTGATCCTTAATGTAACATCTCATAACATCAAAAGCAGATTTATTTATTCCAATCTTTACCATGTACAGGATTGGAATACTAGGATTCTGGCAAAAAAGTAGGCTGGCCATACCCTAACTGAGAGACTGAAATCTTGGAGATGTCTTCACAAGCCTTCCGAGGGCTTGTAATTCCAATGTTAGATGTGCAGAACTGAGATTAGGGGAATGAACCAGAATCCTACAGAAAGCTTGTGGAAGCTGGGGAACTGAACCCAGATCCCCTGAATCCCAGGCTACTCCAGGACCCATATTTTGCATGGCACATTTTTTTTTTTTTTCAAAGAATAGCCCTGTATATCTGTTCAGCTTGAAACCAAGGAAACAGGTGACGTCTGAGGGATTCTTCATCCATAACCCTTTTAAACCCTGAAATCGTGATTAGAAAGGACCTTTCAGTTTATATTGCTTTTAATCCATCCTTTAAAACATCACATCCATCTGTCTTTAGTACAGAGGCCTCGATTCAACAGAGAAGGGGATGAGCCTCCTGGATTTCCATAGCAACCTTTGCAACTGTCAGTAACCAAACAGAATCCTGGCTGTTCCCTGAGGACTTGGGGTGGGGAGATCATTCAGAAATGAGAGTGCAGTTAGATACTAGGATGCCCAAAACATCTGAGCAGGAGTCTATTGCTAACATGCACTTTCTTTTTGTGCCCCACATAAAGCTAATAACTCATTTCTCTGTTGTTGTTGTTGTTGAAGAGGAGGAAGAGGAGGAGGAGGATTTTTCATCTGGAATTCTAGAAATTGGTTACTGCAAGGTGCAACAGTGACCAAATCCAGCACCAGTGGCCATTCCCCATACTCCATCCTTTAAATCCAAGTATAGATCTTGGCTCTTAAAGCTGCTCTGAGAGCCTCAGCTATTAGGCTGCATAAATTAATAAACTAATTAACGGAGAGTGCCAGACTACACATATCAATTTATACAAAGTGAGATTTCATGCAAAACTATCTAAGGCTACAGTCCTAGACACACTTACCTAGAATAAGCTCAATTTAATTCAGTGAGACTTCTGCATAGATATGCATAGGACTGTACTGAAAGTAAACCAGTGAAAAGTTAGCACACATCGGACACCCAGAAGTAGCCTAGCACCTAAAATTCAATAGGTAATTTCTCCAAGGTTAGTTTAACCCCAAAATAAGGCATGGTAACCAGGTTCGCACATCCCATGGCCCTGCCCCTCAATCAACCTGAGTGGGGTTGTATATTCAGAATGTCACCCAGTTCATCATTGGTTGCACACACCTTGAGGAGCCTTGCATACCATGCAAACTAGCTCTCTGTGCAATATTCATGGAGGGGCTGCCATGGGAAGGAGAGTGTGAGGAGGTCTACTACTACCAGCACTGTTGATCCAGTGCAAATCTACATTGACCCCCAAAATAATCTCTAGATCATGATGGCCAAAGACTAAGCCATCTCTCCCTAGCATAAAACTCTCCAGGCATTTTGAACTAGTTTCCAGCTAGTTTCAATAGACTCAGCCAGTCAGAAAAGATGAGAAATATAGTCCAAAACATCCAGAGGTGTGGAATGGGGGGATAGTCTTTGGAAATATCTCAGTAGACACTCTTGATAAAAATGGATGGGAATGGTGAGCTTTGAAAAATCCTTCCCTGCTCCATTATCATTCTCTTCACGCTTCCATTTCAGTTTGGCAGGATAGGGGTAGATGGCCCAGTCATCAGATAAGCGTTAGGAGTATGGGTAGGAGGTATCTGGTTGGCTCACTACAATCACACCATGATGGCTGGCAGCATCTGGCCCCAGTATTGTAGCTACACCATGCTTCAGATTCGCTATAATCTTAACTCGCATTTAACAACAGCAGTGAAGACCTCTCTAGAGGTTCTGAGGCCCATCTGCCCAAGTAAATGTACCTGTTGTGTAGCAGTTTTATTTGCAGAAGGGTTTTGTACAGTATATTACTAGCTTCGCTCACTCCAACATGCCAAAATAATAATTATTATTAGTAGTAGTAGTAGTATTTCTTTGCTGTTGTTTTTACAGGTTTCTGCCCAAGGGCTAGATCCATATTTGTAAATTATGTAGGATAAATAAGAGATAATTAAATCTCACTAGTTGCTGCAAGCCAAAGACTCATTATCCTCAATTAGCCACTGAAAGACTACTTTGAGAAAGAACCTTACAGTTTATATCTAGGAACACATGTGCCTCCTACTCGTCACACAGAGGAGCCTGACATCCAAAGATTTCCTAGTTGGCCCGTAGAGGGATAATTAAAACTAATTAAAAATGCATGTGGATCTGACCTTCTTATGTTACAGGTTTCAAACGTGGAGAACCAGTGTGGTGTAGTGGTTAAGAGCATGGGACTGGGACTCAGAGGATCTGGGTTCTAGTCCCCACTCAGCCATGGAGCCAAATGGGTGACTTTGGGCCAGTCACAGACTCTCAGCCCAACCTACCTCACAGGGTTGTTGTTGTTGTGGGGATAAGATGGAGGAGAATGGTGTAAGCTGCCTTGAGCCCTTTGTAGGAAAAAGGCAGGATATAAATCGAAAAATAAATAAATAAAATAAATAAATAAAAAGAGAGAGCAAGTAAGGGGATTTGCCTGAGGTTACTCAAATGTGCATGAATGCAGGAGCTGTTAAAAGTGCAGAAGTTCCAGACTTCATCCATGAACTCTGAGTGACCCCTGGATAATAATATCTTTTTGATGACAACATGTTAGAACATAAGTATTATAATTAATAATCAATCCTTTTACTCCAATTAAAATCCTTAGCCAAGTTAAAATTCAAAAGTTTTGAAGAAAATCCACCAAGTTTTTTTTTAAAGGAGAGGGAGAGCTTTGGAAACCTGGCATACTATACCAATCAAAGCACAATTTAAGAAGCTGACATTTTAAAAGTCATATCATTGCCATAAATCTCTGGAAGTTTGGCTCTTCTTGAAAAAAGCTCTAAAGGAATGTCATAACCTCTGCAAAGCAAGCACTCAGTTCCTTCTTTGCACTGAACCAACAGTACAAGCTGCTTTCAGCTATTTACTGACACAGGGTGACTTCACAAAACATGATGACATGCCTCCTGAACCAGCTGCATAGTGCAGACTATTCATGAAACAAGCCACAGGGCACTGGCACACAATCAGGCTTACCATGGATTGCCCACCTCTTCCCTTTAGTACTCCCACAAGTATCTCAGCAGCAGCAGGACCTATTTGCTGCCCTCTCCCCTTGCCAGTAACAAGCTCCTTTTCTCCCACAGTAATTCTCCCCTCTTCTCTTTTTTTGCAGAAATCATTTTTCGCAATCTTTTTTTTTTATTAGAACATTTCTATGCCGCCCCTTGCCGAAGCCTCGGGGCGGCTTACTACACAATAAAATACAATAAAATACAAAAATAACAATATAAAATTAAAATTAACAATATAAAATAAATAAAAAGTAACCAATCTTCAAGTTGACAGCCAAAGAGGCCCCCTCCAAAGTGCAAAAAAGGCACATTGGACACCTGTATTGTCTCTGTCTCTGTCATCTAGAAAGAGAGTGTTCCCAATGGGTGCAATTTTTTAAAATCAGTTCACTGTGCAAGTGTTGAATTGCACACTTATGAAGGCCCAAAATGAGCAGCCTTGCCTGGCCACTGTCCTGAACAGCGTCTGTTGTCACAGGCCAGTAAAATCTGACCCCAGATTCCAAGGAGGAGAAACACTATGAACATTTTGAGCATTGTAAATGAGTTTGGTCTCTGGTCTACAGTCTGCAAAGAAACACTAATAATGGATATTAGGGACAGGGAGTCTAAAGAATATTTGTGTCTCTTGTGCACTGTTATTATGTATACATGAAGCTGGGATGAATGCCTCCAATAACAATGCCCCCTCCCATTAATGTCACTGCAGACCCCTCTTTGGAAATGGATTACATGCAAGCAGTGAATGTTGTCATATGTAAGCCACTCTGATTCTATTGTAAGCCACCTAATCATTTATTTGAAAGGTGGGGTGTAAATCTGGATAGACAGAGACATGGGCAGGTGGGCAGGTAGATGCTCAAATGCAATGTCATGACTGAATGTGTTAAGGAGGAAAGGAGATCATCCATTACAGTGGAGAGAGTGTAAATGGAAGAGGTTTTTCTCAGACTCTTGTTTGCAGGGGAAATACACACGTGTGCATGCTGGCTTTTGCACATACAATTTATATGTCAAGAATCAACAAGGCAGTGCATGTAACTTAACAGAATCCTCATGAGATCCTGCTGGAATGAACCAGTTCCACTTTCTACTTCGCCCATCCTTCTGCTGCCTGATGCCCTCCAGGTGTGTTGGGTGGCAAATCTCCCTCAGGAGATTTTCCAGATTGATAGAAAAAGGTTGGTTTAAGATAAGTCTGACTGGGGAATGCTGGGAGTTGTAGGTCTTTTCTCTCCCTAATGATAGGATTGCACCCTTAGACAAAGAGCACTTTCTAAATTTACAGGAATTTTAAAGTACCAAGATCTTGGACTTTACCAAAAAAAAAAGCTGGGCTGGAAAGTAGCTATTGCAATTCAGTGCTCAGAACAGAATAGATCTGATTAATTCCCTGAAAGCAATATTATGAGGTTACAGTTATTAATAAGTACAGAAAATATCAGGGTTTGTCAGTAAAGGTAAAAAGATATTGTATGGCAATGGTGATCCGCATGTCATGGCCTGCCCATACCATGGCTATGATATGGTGCTCTTCTCACTCCAAAATGAAAGAAAAATACTGGATAAAGTGTAGAAAAGGACATCATAGATTAATCCGCATACACTTTTTGTTACAAGCAGTAGAGGCTAAAATAGATCAGCTTTGAAGCTTTGTATTTAAGCCCACAGTGACAAGGGACTGAATGCTGATGAGCATGTGGAATTGCATCCCGATGAGTGAGCATGCTGGGCTCAGAAAGGGGATGGAGGAGGGACGCAAGAGTCAAGAAATCAAGCTGTCTGCCCAAGGAGGAAAGTCCTATCCTCCGCTGTCGAAATGCAGCAGTCTCCTGAAGGGGTCTCTCCCTCTGCCAGCACCCAGAAGACTAGTAATCAGTTTTTCATTTTCATTTTCTGTATAAGACAGTGATTCTTGTTCATTTATTGACAAGGATGGACTTCAGTTAGGAAAATGGTCATATAGAATAATGCATCTTTCTGGGAAAGTGAGCAAATAACAGCTGTTTAGTATTTTGCATTTGTTTTCAAACTATGTTCTGGCTTGTCCAAGGTTCCTCAAAGAGAAGATCAAGAGACGGTGGACAAAGTCCCATATGTAAAAGATAGCTAGCCCAGTTCTACTAACCTGCACTTTCTGGCTGCAGCTTCAGGGGAGTGTTGGCTGTGGACATGTTCATAGTTAATATAGGGTGATAATGAAGAATAAGAAGCTTGGCCAGGAAGATGAGCATATGTCCCGGCCTAAATGATAGTCCAGAATCCTCTATAATGCTCAGAGATTCTTTGATATATAAGTCAATGTGGAAAATATTGCCTGATAGTAAATCATTTGAAGAACATTTAGGCAAGGTGCTGAGGCTCATGCTTTCTATGAAGAAAGTCCCATGTTTGTTACCTGGCATCTCCAGTTCAAAGGATCAGGTAAACAGGTGGTAAAATCTCAGCCAAACAGCCTGACTTGGTAAAAGACAACTTTCTTTTCAACTAGACAAAGGGACCTTTGTGTTTAGTGTCATGCAGAACACCAGCGGAAAACAAAAGCTAGTATCAATATTTAGTTTTACTTTTTCATTCTATCCCATATTAACAACATTATCATGTGATATAAATAGCACAAGAGAGGCTAAAAATGAGACACGTTTTGTCTCACATGGGAAAGCACCCAATGAAGTTAAGATGCACTAAGGTTGCTGTTGTTTTTTAAATCTCCCTCATCCACACACATACATATGAGATAAAGATATTTTAGGAACTCATGGCCACAGAATGCAATAATAGCATGGTAAGCATTAATTTCAAACAAGAACTAGACAGATGAGTAAGCCACCACCTTCTTCTGTTTAGAATAAACTGTCAGAAGTTTAAAGTGACCAACAAGGATTCTATCTCTTGGAGTAGTAAATCTATGTTTAACCCTTGGCAGACAGTTGAACAAAGCATGGTTTCTTTTCTCAGGTTCTGGGTTGCTTGTTTCCCCCCTCCTTTTCCTGGCCCCTCCCTGCATTCCAAATCCCTTTGCAGCAGTAATGACATGCAGAGCATCCAGGGTTGTTTAAGCTGTTTTTTAACTGCTCCTGCCCACTGCTTCAATAAACTGATGAAACAACCCATTAACAACTCACAGCTCTGAATTCACGTGAAACTATAGTCCATGGTTTAAACAATCCCAAGTTGACAGCCCTATAATAAACCCTGGTTTATCTTTATGGGTTGCTTGTGGTTAAGCAAATCATGATTTGTTAGTGCACCTGGGTTTGCACATTATAGTAGCCCAGAATTCAACAACCCATCTGTTAAACGAACCATGGGTTATTGCTACAACAAGTCAAAGTCTTTACTAGTGCTCTGGGCAATTACATTTCCCCTTAAGCAGCCCCTGTCAGAGTCTGAATATATTGGACTAAATGAATGACCCAGAAAAAGTTTTCCTATAGAATTTACAGAAGTCATCAAAATATTCTGACATGTTCATACCCATCCCATTCTCTGAGTTGATCTGTGGACTGAATACTGAGGTTGCACAAAGAAAAGGCGCATATGGGAATGGTCCTATTTGGCAGTATGTGTTTGAATTTGGAAGCCTGTTTGTATCAACCTGTAATTCAGTTGTCCTGGAAAAGCTATGCATCTTTTCCAGTGAGATATCCATGAAGACTGACACTCCAAAGGCCAGAGACTGTGCCAGGGACAATGCCAGCTGCTCAGAAATTCTCCAGTTTGTCTGTCTGTCTGTCTGTCGGTAATGTTTCAGAAACTAGGAATCACCATGGGGTGCTTGTGCCTCTAGGTTTCTCAGAGAGATGTTGCCCAGCTCCAAGCTTCTAGTTTATTTGCTCTGGATTAAATTAAGGCTTTAAAAAAATCAGCCCTGAATCCGGCCCCCATGTGGCTTCCAAGACAAAAGGGAATCTGGTAACAGCTTGCAAGGCCTGAGTCCTGAGAAAGCTCTTTGCCAAATTGTGACAGTGGGGAGCTGCTTGGAAGTGGGATTAGATCGTGCTCCTGCCTTGACCACAAGCAAAGGAGATAACAAAGATGATAGGGATGACAGACGTTTTGTGGGCCTGATGTCAATAAAGCTGCGGCTGCCTGTTGGCTTTTCACTGTCACATATCACACTCAGCCCCATTATGTCCTGACCAGAAAAAGATAGGCCAAAATGCCACTTTTAACATCAGGATTTCAAGCAGGACCCACAGACACAAGTCTTAATCAAAAATTATAAAATGTTCTACCTGTAATGGTTACAAAGGCTTTAACGAGGTGCAGCCAAACTACTTTCTGGCATAGAAGGCTTTACAGCTTTAGACCTCACCTCTAATCTAATCTGCTGGGAGTTTGTCTGAATCTTTGCACCAGATAGAATTTGTGTTTGCTATGTTCCAGCTACATTAACTATCCTTTAAGCTAATGGATCAAGGATGATATTTGCATTTCAAATCACACAAAAACTGTCTGTGTCAGGTGGAAGGGGTGAGCCCCACAATGCATGACACATGTGAAAGGGCAATGGAGAATTTGCAGTGCCTCTGGAAAGAATGTGCTGGCTTAATTGCAGCACAGAATTGCAACTGTACTTTGGCCTGCTTTTTTGGAACTTCACCACCGTGTGCTCAACTCTGCATGTTGCTGAACCAAGGCAAAATGCACCAAAGGAAGAGTTGTACTCATTGGGGAAGCAACATGTGCAGAAACTGGCAGGTTCAATCCCTGGCACTGCCGGAGAGGGATAGAGAAAAATTCTACCTGAAGTCTTGGAAAGCCGTTAGATGGACTAATGTTAAAGCGGTATAAGCCAGCTTCCTATGTTTTAGGCTTTGTTCCAGTGTCCTAACATGCCAGGGAGAGTTCTTTACTATGCAAAAAGTGGCACCATCAAACTGATCTCGTGTAAGGAAAGATATATATAGCCTCAGTAAGTATCCATTCATTTGAAGCCAGACCAAGGATGTGAATTGATTGAGCCACTTGACTGTTATCCAAGAGAACTGAAGGGGACCTGTTGACCCCAAGACTTAATAGTCATGGTGGAAGGAAAGTCATGTTGACATAGAAATTGCATGCCTGCCCTCTCCTTTTCCAGACCAATGATATGCGTGCCAATGTCATTCTGAGAAACCAAATGCCTGGGAAGATAACCTGGCCAGGAGGAGAACCTCTAGGCTGTGAGAGTGAAAAGCCTGAGTAATCTTCTGGCAAAATGTGCTGTACTCTAAGGGTGGGGACCTTTGTTTGGCTTTCTCTTGCTTTGGCACACAGACTGCTTGTTGCCTTTATGGGATAGGTGGAGAACTATTTACTTGGAGAAGCTGCTCCAAACAAGGAGGAGATTCACTGGAACAGCAAGCCAAGGAGAGAATGATTGCATGAAACAAAGAAAGCAAAAGCTAGCTTTTCTCTCTAAACCCATTTTGTACCCCATCCCATCATGCCCTGATGATGCCAGACCTCACCACCTGATGTGTGATTTCAGAAACCTTATCAGCTTCCCAAATTCTTCCTGCTGCATCCATGTAGGAATCTATGGATGATTTGTAGATCCTTTGGGTGCATTATCTTCTTTGCTTTTCTTGCTTCTTTCTTCCCATAAACCTATATTCTCATTGGTGAACCCAACATATTAATGAATCAGGGCATTTTCTTCCCAACTCCATTAAAACTTCCCACAATCAGTCTCCTTTTCATAGGTATATTCGTTTTCTCCCACCCCTCAAACATATTTTCCTCACTCAGCTCTCTTTTTTCACACACTGAGGGTCATGATCCCTGAATCATGATGATAACTTAAATCCTGTAATTTTAATGATTTAAGGAGGAACAACAGACTGGCTGGCTTTGAATCTGCAATTCCAATGCATGAGGTAGGTGGCTGGTGAAATTTTATTTCTTTTCTGTGCTTCTATTAATGTTTCAAAGGCCAGCAGCTTGCAGAGGCAATCTAATTGCTTGGGACTAAAGCAAACAGCAGTTAATCATGGAACAGGTGTAGGGTTTGTTTGTTTGTTTGTTTGTTTATTATTACTACTTCCTCATAAGCAGCCCCAGCACCTTGGAGAGAGCTTGAGACTAAAGCCTTAAGCATGTGTCAAATGGCAGTTTGAGAGATTTCTTCCAAATCTGTATATCGAAAGAGCTAAACCGCCTTGTGCCAAAATGATGGGTATTGAAGCAGGTTGGGACTAATCAGACTCTACCTGGCAGACACCCCATCTCTAGCACTGCATATCTGCATTTTAGCTGCATTTTGCAATTTGCATGTGCACTAACCAGTCTTCCACATCTTGGTGCCCTTCAGACATTTTGTCTTACAATGCCCAACATGCTGGCTGTGGCTGGTGGGAGTCATAGTCTGAAAAATCTGGAGGGGCACCTGGTTGAGAAAGTTTGCACAACACATACACAACAGATGCACAACTGAGTAGCTGATGCAGAATTCAGCTGAAAATCTCAGAATTCATTTGGTAAGAAAGTCTTGAGTGAGGCTTGAAAACATGTGAGGCTTGAAAACATGTGGCCAATGCTTGTGGAAATCTCAGTAGCTAAATGGGAATACTGACTGATCTTCCAGGGATGAAGATATGATGTGCCTTGTGTAGCAGCTCACTGTTTTTAACATCTAGAAGAGGTACAATAAATGGTGAAAAACTAAGCAAGGCGTGGAGATCTTCTTAGCTTCCATAATGTAAGTATGAGATGCTTCATACTTTTTTTAATTTAGTTGGTGCAGAATTATTGTTAATGCTACAAAACTTTGATATTAGGCCTGCTCACTGACCTCTCTTAATCCCCCAAAGGTGCAGTCCTATGCATATTCAGAGAGGAAAATGTCCTATAACTCCAACATTGGTGGCTGTAAAATTATTGGAACTGCAGGACTTTTTATTTATGTCCTAAGAGCAACAAGAAATCTGCTGTGATATCCCAAGTTAATTTGTTTGGCACCATGTATTAACAATAGTAGCTAGCTATGACTAGACCTGGCCTATATTCATGACAACTTCAAAATTGGTTATTACCCCTAATATTCCTACAGGCATTATCCTACTAATTCTTTGATTTTGGACTATGCCATAAGAAGAAAGATGTAAGCAGGATTTCGCCATCCACATTTAACCTTTTTGTGACAAATGACAGAGTAGAGGAAGTGAGGATGTTGTGAAATTACTCCTGGCTGTTTCCTTAAAGGGATAACATTTGCAAAGGGCATGTATGAATAGGTCTTAAGACTCACTGGCAACCATGCTGGTCGGAGAGCTCAGGAACTTGCATAAACAATCACAATGGCACCTTTTAACAAATAGCTGCAAAATAGTGTTTCACAGGGACTCAACTAGGAAGCAAAAGGTTAATTTGTTAATATTACAAGCTTGAACAAAATATACCCCATCTTAACCCGTTCTCAATTCAACCAAAAGAAGAAAAAAGAAAGGAAAAATAAAGCATTTCCACCACTGGCAAAAGCCACTAAGAAATAAAAGGAAATATGGGATAAGCAAGCCATTCCTTCTATACTGTAGGGTTTGGCAGCAGCTACTAGAGCTGACATGCAATTAGGCTGATGATTGCATATGGTGCAGTTGTGGTAGCAAGACAGATGCACAAGAAAGGGACAATGAGCTTCAGTTGTTGACCACCTTAACTGTTAAGGAAGTGGGAGAAATCCTGAGGACTGCACACATATCAAACAGGCTTTCAAATCTACCTACAGTTTATTATCAAAGAAGGAAAGCAGCCTTCTGAGAAGAAATTTTCCTCTCAGATGTGGGAGGCACATGGCAATTGGACTTCTATTACCTCAGAGTGAATCAAGAGGGGAATCCCACCACCACAATGGTTACCCCAGGGCCTAAATTCCTTTATTCTTCCTTTATTTACCTTTATTATTCTGTTCTTTATTACTGCTGTGGTTTTCTCCAGTAGTAACTCAAGCCATGTCCCATTGCCAGTGCTCTGAGAAACAGCTGTCCTACAGATTCCAAGAAAGAACATGTTTCTGGACCCAGTTCAAGTTACTTTTTAAAGCCCTATATGTCTTATACTCATGGTATCCAAAAGATCACCTTTCCCTTTATCTACTGAGCTATGCCCTGAGTTCATCACTGAAGACTCATCTCCCAGTGTCCGTATAAACTGAAACAGGACAGGTGACCAGAGGAAGGGCCTTCTCAGCTTAGTCCTTCATTTATAGAATGCTGTCTCTAGAGGGGCTCACCTGGTACCTACTTTAATGCATTTTCAACTTGTTACAGGCTTTTGAACTCAGATACTTTCTGATACCTAAATGATGCTGTTCATTTAATGTGGCTATTTTACTCTCCAAAAAAAATGTTTTAGGTCTACATTTTTACCCATTCTCTTTTATAAAAGATTCTGTAATTTGAAATTATTTTGTTATAGTCTCTAACACTCCCCCCCCCCCCGTTATTGGGTGACTGATAAATAAATAAGCAAACAGACAAATGAATGAAGAATGCAATTCTATGCATGTTTAGACAGAGAAATGTGAAATCTCCTCGTGAAAATGGTGCCATAAGCAGTTCAGCATTGGAGCCTCTCTTGATTTTTTTAGCTTTTAAGAACGTTTGAAGACCACCATGTTATCATGGTATTTTATGTTAGCCTTGTTATGGTTTTGCATTATTTTTGCATCTACTTGATGTGTTCTGGAAGAGAGACTGAGCACAGCTATACTGAAAGTGAAGAAAGCCACAAACATGCCACTGACTCACCCTCAGCCTCCTCTAGAGAAAGTTTCAAAAATGGAGCGTAAAATGAATAAAATATATGAGTAAAACTAATCCAGTTGCCTATGCGTGAGCACTTCTCACCAATCTCTGTCCATGTTGTTGAATATCTAAGGAGGAAGTTTTCCCAGTTTTCACTAAAGCATCCTAAATTTGCTTCTGTCAGGTCTTTCCCAATTCTGTTGCCACTGGTACTTTGCCTTCTGAATAAGTGTACTGGAGTAATCCAGCATTCCCCAAACGGCACAGCAGATCAGTGTTCCATTGATTAGGAAATACAGAACTATCCTATTCATCTCTAAGACTCTGCGTATCATACTTATTCACAGATAATAAGCATTTATAAGCATGAATAGTGGTTTAATATGATTGTGGCAGAAGAATCTATGAATCTTAAGTTATGCATTGTTCAGCAAAACTTCTGTTTGGGTTTACTGGACACCGTAACATTTTTTAAATAAGGGTTTTTAATAAGAGTTTGTATAAATCAGCAATCTATTAGAGGTGTGATACCACTGATGCTTTGTTTACCCACAGTTTATGGCAGTGTCCAGTAGAACTTAGAAATTGAATACTCCCTAAGATTAAATGATACACATGTCCTCTAAATTATTTGCCTGCTGTTTAGAACATATCACAGTGACAACATAAGTGAATTTTCCATGACTTTTAGACAGCCAAAAGACTAATATTAAACAGTGGAGAAATGACCATGTGGGAAACCACCTGGAAACCATATTGCGTTGCCTTGAGTTCCACGACTGAAAGAACCAGCCAAAGATATTTTGCTGTCTGAGGTGAAGGACAAAATAGCACTCTCCAAATTCCCTGTATAAAAGCCAATTGGATTAGTAGTTGAGTCTCTACTACTACCTGGGGCACCATTCTCTACTGCTCCTAGTTTTGGGGGCAAAGGGAAGGTCCTGTTGTACGCACAGCCCTGACTGCATCGTGCCCCTCCGTGTCTGCTGCCACAGAGGGGCACAATGCAAGCTCCTCACTCTGCCTAATGGCAGGACCAGCCCTGATGATGGAGGAAATGCACCAAAAAAATAATCATGAATACTTTAAAAAAATCGCCACAGGGATATGTCAGAGATTGTAGTGTAGGAGCAAAGGGTTGATCCCCCTTCCCTGTGAACTATTTTCTCAGTCCTGAATGCTTCTGTCCACACATTCACTATTTTATAAGAAACATACACCAAACTACGTGTGTGCTGTAATCCATAGTTTGTCCCTTTGTCATCTGGAGCCACACCTTGTGACACGAAAAAGAGTTGAAATGGCACAAGAGAGTGAGTCAGTGATGAACTTGACTACCAGTTGAGTGATGTGGCAGATGAGCCCCAGTCCTTACCATTAACCTTGTGCATGATATGCCTGTGTAAGAGGAAGTAATTATGTTTTTTGGTGCAGAGGAAATAATGGGGGCTTTTTCTTTAACAATGAAAGAAAAATCTGACTGGTGCATCATACGGGAACCCTGTTTCACCAGCCTTGAAAGTGATTGCCCAATTGCTCCATTCAAGGTGCTGATTTTAACCTTTAAAGGCCTAAGCAGCTTAAGGCCAGAGTAGCAAAGGGATTGCCTGCCTTCTTATGATGGAGGACAGAGCCATAAGCCAAGCAGCCTATTTTTTGCCGCCTAAGCAAGCCAGCCACCTTCAGGTGTAATGACAGATGCTGTCCCAAGGCTGGTGCTGAAGAACATAGGAAGCTGGTTTCTGCTGGGTCAGACAGTTCGTTCACTGAGACCAGTCACATCAGCACCAATGGGCAGTGGCTCTCTCAGGCTGCTGGCAAGGTTTATTTGAGCTATCCCCAGAGATACCTTCTGCATGCGGAGCAGGTGCTCTCCCACAGTCATGGCCCTTGAATCTGAAGGAAGGTTGCGCTGCCTGTTCATTCAGTTTTTGTAAAAGGAACAGGGAGTTTCCATTTAATTCTTTGCTTCAGGCAGCAAAATATCTGACCACGGCCATTTAAAAGGGTTAGAAAAGCATGGATAAGCAACACATGGTCTCTTCTCTCTAGGAAGTGTCAGATATGCACAGGAAAGTCTGGCTGACAGATAGTTAGTGTCATCACAGCTATGACAATACCTGCTTAATCAGAGGCAAAAGCCAGATCCACCAACATTTTGTGTGGATGGAAAAACAGCTACTTCAACTCTGGTGGATCAGAAAGACCCTCCTAGGGCACTGGAATTTACTATCCAGATCACCTTCATTTTCTCATTGAATTCCTCTTACTTTGAGAGTGGATTAATGTTACATTGTGTAGCTGGTCAGATTTAGGACCAGTAACCAGGCAGCATTTTCTAATGTCATGATGAAACTCAGTTTTGGCAATATGTTGTTTCTTATTCTGTCCTGAGCAGAGCCCAGATCAGCAACTTGGAAAACAGAGGATAAAGCCTCCCCCAGACAATGAGCCTATTAATTAAACTTAATTCCACAGGCAAATATGTTTGATTTGGTTGAATTGCAGAGCAAAACTCAATAAGTAAACATATAAGATAGCACTGTCTTTAAAGCAGAAAAGGAGAAAGCACAGGAAGTTTGTATGAAGAAACCTGTATTCTCAGTCTACTCGTGACACAGATGTTTATGGTATCTTCTGGAGTTTTTCTTTCCTTAATTTTGAGCTATGCTGGATACAAAACCAATGCCACCAGACCCTTGGAAATGGTGATGTTCTAAAGCCAATTTATGCAAGAGCCACACAGAGCAGAGGGAGTTTTGAAAGATGTCGACCTGTTTTATGTTTGTTTATTTTGCTATATGCATTAGCACCTTTCACCCTTCCTGGGAGGTTTATGCAAGACAAACAGGGATAGCCCAAGATATTTTGCTACTTACAGTAAACTGTGTAGAATATACCAGATTTGATAAATTAAAATGTATAGCAGCTCTTTTAATAGGTGTGGGACCTTTTAATGGACTGGTGAGCTAAGGGACACCTACAACATAACCACAATACCAAATACTTACTCTCAAGATCCAATCCCATTGAGATGTTCTCCCAGAAATATGGACGTCCCAGAGGTAACAAGGCAAAATTCTTCCCCAAACGTGTATTACTTTTTTTTTTGTTCTGAGTCATTCACTTCCTGCAGATTTCACCTTTTACTAGGTCTAATTTTCTAATGCTAAATAGACTTATTATTTCTTAAGTAATTCAAACCCACTGCTTGGTTAAAATATGGGCTGATGTTTTCATTAGATACAAAAGCTGCATAGCTGATCCCACAGTCCATGATTAGATTTAATATTGTCAAAAATGTCCATTAACTTACTCTGCCAATGTGAGGAAGAAGCTGGTAGATATTGGCCTCGGGCATCTCCTGACACACCTGTCTTGGCAGCGACTCACAGCAAAAAGGACACAGTGGGGCAATCTGATTGATTGCAAGTGCTGGTAAGCAGAAGCTACCAAAATGCAGCAGACTTGATACAGAATAGTTCCCTCTCACTTTGACAGCCAGGAGTTGGTGGAGAGGAGAAGACAAACAAATGCCTTTTATTGTGGGCTTGCCAGTCTGGACTTGGAAGATTCTTTGGTGTTACCATAAATAAATAAAGCTAAGAAACTGGGAACTGGAGATAGTTACCAAGACTGTCAGAATGCCTTGTTTTCTCTGAACCTTCCTTATTTCTGGGAGGATATCTTAATGGTTCTAGATCTCCAGAGTGAGGCCCCTTTTGACTTGCTCTGTGTCTCTGTTTCTGTGTTCTGATCCACAACTTCTCATAGCAAACCTAATCAGTTGCATTTGTAATCTGGAAGTCTTGGGATGATACTCATCTACTATTCACCCTCATCAAACAGATTGAATAATTTCCTACTCTGGTTGAGGAAGGAAGCCAAGCTTTAGGCCCATGAAACAGAGCTGAATCAAGAAACAGGTCATTGCATTCATAGTTGTCACAGAAATGTTAAGCAGGTCCCACATTTGACCTGCTTTTCTTCTTCCAAATGAAAGTCATACTGCACCTCAGGGTCATCATTAACTTTCCAACACTGGGCCTTTTAAATTAGTAGATTAAATACTAGTGATGACCTAGCCTTCTTGTAATTAGTTCAAATTCTGGTTCCAGTTCCTCACAAGTTTCAAAAGAGTTTTGAAGAACAAACTCCAAAAAGCTTACAGCATCTCACCAACAGAGGGCATCCCACTAGCAATACAGTAACTCAACAACCCCTTTTTGAAACAGATGACATCACTGTCCTCATTTTGTTGATGGGAACTGGCACCAATGGAGCCAAAATTTCAAAGGGAAGAAAATGGAACAGCTGGGATTCCAAACTCTTGTTTTTACATATCCCCAAAGAATTAGGTGGCTTTATTTTTAAAGCCCAGGTTTGGTATCTTTTCGGTTCTGTGACCCAATGGGTGTTGAACTGCTCTTCTACCATCATATGCCATGAAAATTACTTATTGTAAACAACATACTACCTGAATAAACTTCATTTACTATACACTTGCTAGTATTATACTCCTGCTGATACTGATTATAGTACAGGTGCAGTTTTGCAGTATTATTTCCTGCACAGTAGACATTGTGCTACCTGAAATAAATGTGTGTGCTTCAGCACTTGGTTATCCTGATGGGTAACCTGCATCATGGACAAGAAGTCACTGTTAAGACAGACTATAGGGGAACAGAATAGTTTCCCATAGGAAAAACCATCATGTAAGGGTGTATCTTATCTCCCTATCTGTTCTAATTTATATGCAGAAGATATATTAAGGAATGCTGGATTAGGAACAAAGGAAGAAGGAATGAAAATTGGTGAAAGATACATCAGTAATTTAAACTATGCAGATCATACCATATTATTGGCAGAACTGAAACAACTCCTCATGAAAGTGAAAGAAGAAAGTGCAAAAGCAGAACAGCAGCTGGACATTAAGAAAACAAAAATCATGATGACATACAAATTGCAGAACTTTACCATCAGTGATGAAAAAAAATGAATTTGTGAAAGATTTTGCACACCATCATTTCAAAGGGAGCCTGTAGCTAAGAAATTTGCAGAAGACTGTGACTTGGAAAGGTAGCAATGAAGGAGCTAGAAAAGATAATCAAGTGTAAGGACATTTCACTAGTGATCAGGACCATGATCATCCACACTATTGTACTTCTGATCACTATGTATGGGCGTGAAAGCTTAGCAGCACAGAAAGCTGAAGGAAGAAATTTGGTAAGTTCAACACATGGTACTAGAGGAAAGTTTTGTGAGTACACTGGACTGACAGAAAGATAACAGTTGAGTTCTAGATAAAATCAAGCCAGAACTTTTCCTAGATGCAAAAATTATGCAACCAAAGCTCTTGTACTTTGAGAAGGCAAGATAATGAAGGAGACAATAATGCTAGAGAAAGTCAAAGGTGGGAGAGGGAGAGGGAGACCAAGTATGAGATGGATTAAGCCAGTGTGGTGCAGTGGTCAAGAGCTGGGACTGGGACTCAGACGATCTGGGTTCTAGTCCCCACTCAGCCATGGAGCCAACAGGGTAACTTTGGGCCAGTCACAGACTCTCAGCCCAAGCTACCTCACAGGGTTGTTGTTGTGGGGATAAGATGGAGGAGGAGAATGATGTAAGCTGCCTTGAGCCCTTTGTAGGAAAAAGGCAGGATATAAATCGAAAAATAAAATAAATAAAAAATTAATTCCATAAAGGAAGCAGCAGCCTTGAATTCACAAGAGCTGAGCAGGGCTGCCAAGTATCGGACACTGTGGAGGTCATTCATTTAAAGGTCATCATGAGTCAGAGATGAATTATGGGCAAGTAGCAACAAAAGACATTATGTTGAAAATTATACAAGCCTGGATGTCATACTTATATCTAATAGTGTTATACTGAGCAAATACAAAGATACAACCTGTTATAATTACAAGAACAGCCCTGTATGGGTTAACACATCAATTCATTCACTGATCTGCTTGTGTGTTCCCTTCAGCATAACTGCAGATGTTTTATTCTTACCTATAATAATCATAAAGAGCTTTTCATATGGAGAATATTTTTTTGTATTTCTTGTAAGAACCAAAAGAATGGATCCTTATTCATATGTCCATTGTACAGATTAAGAACTGAGATTCATATGTTGACTGGGTGGCTGCTGAAACATGGGTCATAATGTTATCTGAACCCAGGCAAGATAATAAACCATATAGAACAACTCACAGTTCATAACCCAGCAACAAATCATGGGCTCTTTTCATGGGGTGTTCATAGTTAAAAAGTCATGGGTTGAGTATGGGTTTATCATATTTTGTGGATTATTACACACCCAACTGGTATGTGCCATGATTAAGTCGAAATTAGAACTTTAATCTTCCAAATTTATTGGTAGGTGAGAGAGAGAGAGAGAGGCAGAGAGAGACAGACCTTTTGATGCTAGAAATGATTTTGTTTGTTTTTCCATTTTTTCACAGTATAAAACATAACTTTGAAGTAGACATAACTTTGAAAATATAACCAAAGAGTTGTACTTCCCTGCAGTACCTCATCCTCAATCCTTAGTTGGACATCTCCTTTCCTAGATTGGCCATTTCCACTAATGGATTGTTATGAATTTGGAAGAAAGGGAAAGTTCTCTCCATTTTTCAATTCCATGTTTAGATCAGAAATACAACTGGAAGCCGACATTCATGAATTTATCTGGATCACTGCTGTTGAGATGCATGGACGATGGCACCCCCCATTCAGAGCTGGCTTTGATGTTCATATCCCTCTAGGCACAGGTCTTCATGTCCCAGGGTCAGACTGCCCTCTCTCCACCTGTACTCTATTGATTCCCACTGAGATGGGAACAGTGCAGGGAGTGCTCCAGCTTTGGCCAAGCACAAGCACAAACCTGTGCATGTCCTAGCTGAGCAGCAGAGCTTGATGTTCCCCTCAAGGTGGTGAGAAGCCCCTATTTATAAATCCTCTTCCTTCTCCTGGGAAGTCACTTGCCCCACAAAGAGTCCTGCATCCATGAGAAATGGTCACCAAGGGATTTGGCAGGTGAGCTGTCATTTGTGTTTCACTAATCAGGCATAACTACACACAGACATACATTTCCAGCATAAGGTCAGTCTGCCTTTGGCTCAGGAGTAGAGTAGCTGTGAAGAGCAGCCTAGAGAAACTGCTGATCTGAGAGAGCAAGAATAATGCAATATGGAGAGCTGTCTTTTATAAATACACCTGGGCCCTTTACATTCTTGATTTAGTTATCACAGTTACACGTCAGTTACTTATAAGGTCCACACGACTTTGTTTCACATGTGTTGATATAAGCATCCCAAGTGGCTGATTCCTAGTAATCTACACACTGGACTATGGGAAACCTGACATCACTGCCACTAGTACAGTCCTCATGACAGAAAATGTGCAAACCCCTCATACAACAAGATAACACTCCTAAACACATGCCCCATCTTGGTATGGCTTGTTGCTTCATGCGGATGTTCTGAGCCAGGACATTTCTGCATACAGAAGATCTGCCGTAAAGTTCCCAAATTCATCATTTGACGGCTAAATAAAGCAATAATTTCCAAGGGATGTATTACCATTCCATGTCCCATATACAGAGCTTTCATATCACATAACATAATCTCAAGCACAATGCTTTTCAATGGAGGCAATCCATACTTTCCTCTCTTAATACCCAAACTTCAAGTAATGACCAAATATGTGTGATGGCATGGATTCTCAAGAGCTCCATAAACACCACTAACTGCTTTCAAGGGTGGTAGGAAGTAAAACACTTTGAAGACCAGGCTTCCTGCTGTCCCTGTGTATCCATACATTTTATTTTTGGATCTTCAAAAGGAAAAAAAAACCAAATATAATTGACCATAGAAAATTGCAGAATTCTGTTCATAATTTTGTTGGCTTTTGCAAGTGCTTTATACTTGTGTGACAGCTTTTGTCTTTTCTGGTCGATTTCATTGTCTGTTTCAACTGTTATAGACTACAGGAAAGGGGAGTAAGTAATAGATAAGGAAACTGACAAGACAAGAATGCATGTAGGTTTGTTTGGGCATCACTGCCAGAGTCCAACTGAAATATTGTCAACGGAAAAGCATTGAAAATGGGGGAAACAGCAGAAGTAAGTGCACGAAAAAGTAGGGGAGATGATATCTTCCACTTATTAAAGTAAGGATGCAATCTTCATAAGTCTCTGAACTCAGATGCTTAAATACGTCCTATGCCCAGTGCAAGGCAGTGGCATCTAGATTTAGTGCCAAGGCGGCAGAGGGAAGGAGGCTGGTTTATTGACTGAAATCAGCATTTTTGCCCTAGCCTCCTCCGCTCCCTATGCTCGGCACACCCCCTTTCCCCCTCGGGGTGGAGACAACCAGTGTGTTTCTTTCTGGACCACCTGTGGTGGGGTAGGGGAACAGGGTTCAGCCTTTGGCGTTCCAGTTCTGAAGCTCTGGGACTTTCGAGCTGGGACTAGAAAGAATCCTATGACCAACTAGATGATATTGGAGCAGGGCAGGGGGATAGGGCTGTGCCCTAGTTCTCTCAGTGTTAAGTGTCAAGCTGACAGTTCTCAGAGTTCTCCACCCTTTCAAGCCTTCCCTGAGTTTCCAGCTACTCCAGAAATGGGGCATATGGCTCTCCACCTTTTCGGCATCTCCCTTTTGGAACACTTCACTCTCCCTTTGACAGCTAAAGCGAGGCAAGCCTACAGTTCTTATTAGACAGCTGTAAGAGTGCACTTAGACTGACATAATTGTGCAATTTTCTGGGGCAGATATTTTTAAGGTGGCAAACCAGTGATGCGGCTCCCAAGGACTTACTTGGGCATCAGTGGAGAGGCAATCACTGATGGTGGAATGGGTGGCATCATCAAGAGCGGCAGGGGTATTTGCCATTCATGCTGGACAGCTTGCTTGTCGATCCCCACAACCTACAATTAAATTGCTCTCCTGAGCTCAAGTGGCACATCCACTGACTGCAGTACAAACAATCCCCAGAACAAGCCGTGAGTCCCCAGAGTGGCTTGTTCCCCAAAACTAGGCCATCCTGTTGGAAGCAAGCTACTTTTGGATGGCACGGCAATTCACCATGGTTGGTTCCCCATGACGGGTTATCATGACATGTGAGTTATTTCCTGATTGCAAGGAAAAGAAGATGTGGAAGTGCTCAGCCAGCTGGCACTCAATGCCAATGAATGTATTGCTCATATAAAGGGAGTACAAAAAGGCCAACATAATTAGAAAATCTAAAACTTTGCAGTAGACTGCAACTTAATTATTACTTCCTGTAAAGAAATGGCATTGGGTTATTGGAGGAGCAGACAGGTCTGCTTCCTAAATATATCAGTTAAAAGCATCCACACTTACCCCTTAGGTGTTCAGAAAGATGTCGACTATCAGAAGTAGCATCAATCCAGTAAGGTGGTTAAGAAAATGCTCCTGTCAATCTTAAATGCCTCCACTGGGCATGAAGGAGTCAGAAACAAGAGGATGGGGCAGCCAAGAGTTGGTTAAGGCAGTCAGACAGCTAGGTCTGGGCTTTATCCCTGCATCCAAAACAGAAACGCAGTTTGCAAGGGTGCTCAAAGATGCAACAAACCTCCTGGGAGGGAAAAATACCACCGAAAGTGTCTGCCACAGGCTAAGGAATGCATGCAGGCCACTCTCCTGCTCTCAGAGGAGCCGTGTGACAGGGGATAAATACGTGAAGAAATGCCTTCAGCTAACAGGCATCTAACTCCAGTTATGCACCAGGGTAGCCCTGCAGCTGAACGGAGGAATGCAATGTGTTCAGGAAAAGCCTCCTTTGCCCATTATATCTAATTCCTTCCTTATTTACCTGAACAAACAAGCTCTGTGCTTACCTCAGTTGAGGTGTTTAAATATCCCAGCCTACAGTTAACCCTTTAATCCCGCATACAAGTCAAACAAACCCTTATGCCCCAGCAAATTGCCCCTCCTATTCCCCCCCCCCCCCAAACACACACACTTCAGTCTCTCCTTTCTCTGTTTCTCCCTCCTTTCTCTTCATTCATGCCATATCCCAGCAGGTCCAGCAGCTCTTTGCGCCCAGCAAAGCCACAAAGAAGGAACCGGCCAGGGACCCTGTAGGCCAGTTTTGGAATCCCCTTAGGGAATATACAGGAAGCTGCAGGTGGGGAGTACCTGGAGGTTTGGGCCAGGTGTCATCAATATACAAATGATACCCAGCTCCAGCTCTCCTTTTCATCATATCTGGCAGAGACATTGGCTGCCCTGCATCGGCACCTGGGTGAAAGCCAGTAAACTGAGACTCAGTCCAGACAAGAAGAAGGTACTGTCAGTGGATGGTTTGTCCGCCCGGATGAGTGATCTTCACCCTGTTCTGGAAGGGGTTTCACTCACTCCTGCAAAGGATCTAACATTGTCACTAGAGACGTAGGTGAACTTGCTGGCATGACCAACTCTTGGCTGATAAAGCAACTACATCCTCATCTGGGCAGTGATAGCCTTGCTGTAATTATCCACACCCTGCTAACCTCTCATCTGGATTATTGTAATGTGTTAAATGTGGAGATGCTTTTGAAAATGGTCCTAAAATTCCAGCTGGTCCAAAATAGTGCAGCAAAATTGTTGATGGGGACCAGCCACTGTGATCGTAGTAGGCCAGTACTTTCTCATCTGCAGTGGATGCTGGTCTTTTCCAAAGATCATCTTCTTTGGGAGCCTCCACCAAATAAAGTGAGATGGATAGCTACTAAAAAGTATAGAAAAGAAAAAAAGTCTTTCTCGGCTCTCTGCTGAGGTATGACAATCATGAATAAGGCTTACCTGGTGCCAAGGAAGGCCTGATTTTCCCAGAAATTGTGGTCTTTCACCTTTTGTTGTTTTAAATCTGTCATTGTATTTCAAATCTTCACCCTGTTGCTAGGCTTTATTTTGATTTTGCAGTTTTAAGTTTTTCTATTATATTTCATCATGTTGTATTTTATGTTTAAGTATTGTGAACCCACCCCACCCTCCCCCAGACAGCTTCAGCTATTGGGCAATATATGTAAGAAATAAACAAAAATAAGAGACATACCATATCGAACCCAGTGACAAGTTCCTATATGGCCCTTACTTTTCTATTACTGCAACTGTATTTCCAGACAAATCCTCCTAGATTTGACCCAGGCCTGTTCATTGTTTGGAAAAAAGCACCATTTGTAAAATTGCCCATCATTACTGATCATGTAAAAAGTACACATGTGACCATTTTCAGGATTTTAAACTTTTTTCATCTCTGGCAATTTGTATTGGACTGGTTTGAATGTTTGTACAATTATACGTAGATCTCATCTGGTAGGCTTTGGGAACCAAGCTTCAAGTTAATAAGCAAAGGTATGGTAGTTCCTGTGTAGCTTGCACAGTGAGAATGTGGGATGTAGGATTGTTACCAATCGTGGCAGTATCTCTGTGTGCATGTGTGTGACACACGACATGGAATCCAGCGGCCTTTACATAGGCAACCTAATTGAAATAGAAAGTTCTTCAGCAGTGTTGCAGGGTTAACACCAAAACAGTTCAACTTTTGTTAAGTCCACAGAGTTCAGGAGGCTTGCTCACAAGCAAGCATGCATAGCAGCAAAGCCTAAGAAAATCTAAATGATTAGGGAAGAAGTCCCTAGCAACCATTTTTACACATTTAAGTAATTCAGACTGAATGAGTGGGAAAGCTGTGTCTTTACAGCTGGGCAACTGAGCACCAGAAATAGGAACTGAGGGCCGTTGCTCATAGGATGCCATCTCCCTTACCTTATACAGCTTACAAGTTACTTAATTTGAACAACGGATAGTTGGCAGCACAGTACTCCTTCATTTGTAAGACTCGATCATTTATTAAAGGAGAAGATGGGAATCAGTAGAGGAGACACAATCTGAGCATCCTGTTAAGTAAAGCTCAGGCTTTTTCTCCAAGGGAGGAAAATGCATACCATAAACCAGCCTTCCCCATCCTGGTAGCCTTCAGGGGCATTTGGACCACAACTCCCAGAATTCCCATCCAGCAGGTCCATTGACTGGGAATTCTGGGTGTTGCTGCTCAAATGTGTCTGGAAGGCACAAGGTTGGGGAAGGCTGCCATAAAAGCAAGCAAATCCTATTAAACACTTGAAAGAAATGGGGAAAACATGGGTAATTTAATTTCCTGGTACCTGTTTTTTTTTTTTAATTTTACTGAGGGGACAGTAGCTCAGAAGCACAAGGAATTAGTGCCTCACATGTTATCTCCGACAAGGATATTGCATGTGTCACACACCAGAGATCTCAAACATTTCCCTCGGTGAAAGATGGTATGATAAAATGTGGGACTGAGCAATGATGTATAGATTAGCTCAACATGTCAGAGCAGAAGAAAGTAGATAGAGATAGGACAACTTTAAAGAAAAATAGAAACCTTTTATTGATTATTAAAATAGTTTAATGTATCCCAATACTGAAAATTAATTTTCTGTAAGTTTTTGTTGAAGGACTTGTATTAACAAATGCAGTATATATTTTGTAATGCCACCCCCCTGGGTCATTAAAGTTTATACTTATCTCCTTATATATAAATTTATTCTGTTATGGGAAGTTATTCTAAGGATATTGAAAGAAGATTGTGGATTTGTTTATATGCATGCTGTTGCATATCATATAATGTAATGAATATACTTTATTTGCTTATTTTAGCAACAATTTTAAACATTCAAAAATAAGAATGGAACAGATTTTCAATAGAATTCAGGAGACAGTTCAACCGTTGGACACCATCACCAAAAAGGCCCTGTAGTCTTCAACAGTGGAAGCTGCCAGAGAAGAGCCTCCTGATGGGAAGTGGCTATTGGAACTTAAACAACATCTCTCTCAGCCCTGTTGCCTGACATCCAAGTAAATATGGCATCTGGACCTTTTGCATGCAAAATATGCACTCTGCTGCTAAGCAAAGGCCACATTCACAGCAAATTACTCTTAACCTTTCTTCTTGCAGGAATGCAATAAGTATTCCAGAATGCATTAACAACCTTAAAAAATCGTCCATGTTGATATGAGTTCTAGCTTGGACACACTATGTGCATTCTAACTTGGACACATTAAGGTCAACACTGCTGCGGGCAACTTAATCATCTGCTTATCTGATCTTGATAGATAAGTTTCATCTTGCTCAGTCTGAGATGAGGACATATTGCTTGAAGGATCAAGGTCAACCATCTATTTGTTGGACCCATGTCCACCCTGGGTGATATATTAAGAGTAGAGCTGGTCAGATGGGCGATGTTGATCATATATGCTTTCTTGCAGGCAGATTATAACCCAAGTAAGTTTCTAAAAGTGTTCAACCTGGAGATAAAAATACCATGTGAGGATGGAGCACCGTGGCTTTGAAATAGTTGTGCTATTTTTCACAATTCTTGGAGGCAAGCATAGAGATCCAACAAACAAAGTGTGTTTGCAGGTTAAAGGTTTTGGTCATACACCTTTGTAAGTTTTTGGTCACCCAGCTCACTGAAAACTCTGGAGGAAATATAGCAGCCCAAGGATAAAGGGGCCTGAGAAACAAATTATAGCAAGGAATGCAAGTGGTAAGAGGCATACTTTGAGACACTACATTTATTGATAGTGCTGTTGATTTTTTAACAGAAAAATGTCAGCAAAAATTATTAGGGATGCCGGAAGTGATAGACCTACTCATCTGTAGGCAAGAGGTTGTAGAAACAGGGGGAGGAATTAGCCTGGAGGGGAAAAAGTGGCCACAGGGCAAGAAATAAGAGAGATTTATAAAATCATAAAGAAAATATAAAGAAGCTAAAAATAAGGTTTCATTCTCAAAAAACATGGATGTGAAGGCAAAGTGAAAAAGGTAAACAGAAACAAGGATACATGTTCAGGCAATGTAGCCCATGAAGAAGTTGCCATGTGATACTGCAGTGTCCTGCAGCACAAATAACGTTTTAAAGATTAGGTACTTTGGTGGAGAAGAGGTTTAGCAATAACCATGATCGCTGAAAGTACAGCTTGCATGTCCAGAGGCATCATATCTCTGGTTTCAGTGTGCTGAGACCAAGCAATAGGAAATGGGCTTTACTATCTTCACTTGTTTATGAATTTCTTTCAGCCTGCTGGCTGACCTCAATTGAAAGGTGTGCTGTTGAGCAAGATGGACAACTGATCTGCCACAAAAAAGCCACCTTTTCATGTTGTTTTTATTTCCTAATTTTCTCACAATAGTAGTGTTCTACACCCTCTCCACACTGATGACATAGGCCAAGTAGAGCCAATTAAAATTAGGTCTGTTCCTAAGAACAAATTTCCTGTGAAGTCAAACACAGCTGAACTTCGGGAAAGACAGCAGATGATCTCTAGCTCCGAGCAGAACTGATCTGTGGATTCAATTGAAAAAGCAAGTGTAGTAACAAGTAAACGCTGGTTTTTTATCAGAGCGGAAACAGCAAACTCTTGTTTGTTTTAGAATGTTAAAGTACCACTTAGCAGCTCAAGACTTGCACAGAAAAACGTCATCCTCATCAATAGTTCAGGTTGTGGTCAATCGAGGGGGAAAGGTCCACGCTTTCTTCAATGCTTTCTTCCAGTTGAAAGCCACAAGACAGATAAGCACACAATCAAAACACTGTTTTGCTACTAAAATTAAAGGATGCCTACACATTAAAGTTTCACAAGCACTGGCATAAGCACTCCATGTACATTCCCATGCTATCAATAACTTAAAGGGGTTTAAGCCTCTCTTTTGAAATACATCAATGTTATCTTATCAAGGAGAAACAATTTTCTCTAGATTGCCTCCTTTGTCACTCCTGGAGATTTTTTTTTCTTTTCTCATTTCCAGGCATGTTCTCCAATCCAAGCCAAGCTTTACACACGTGGCAGAAGGTGGGAAAGGGATGGGACTTCTTTATGCTTGAGCCAGGTAACTTTTCATTAACTCCATTTTTTGAAATGATTAGATTGTTCTTCTGGTGACGTTCAGCAGAAAGTAAGTATTTGGTATGCACTGTAACTGGACTGCACTATTGTCCCCATATGAACTGGCTGCACCTGAGCTCTCACAATAGCCTCTCACATTGTAAAAACGAAGTTGTTTTTCTTCACTGATCCCATCTCCCACTGTGGGAGCTAACATGGTATGCCTCTGTTCACCAACATGTTTGTTTATGTTGCATTCATTGTCTTCCCTTCCCACCACAGAATGGTGATGTGTTTGGGAACTAAAATTAGGCTACATATTTCCACCCCATCTAGAAAATCTGGGGAGCCAGTCTAGCAGTCTAAGAGAACCTGATTCATAGGACAACTTGTTTGTGTTTACATTAGCAAAAATCAGTTGAATGTTTGATGCACTGAACTGGTGGATAATTGCACGCTTGAAAAATCTTCAGAAAGTAGGGTGACTGACTGAACAAATGTGCTTAATAAACTTCCAGAAGGCCTGTTTCAATTGACTAGGAAAATGTCTTTCCATGAATTTTGAAATAATTAGAAATAATTACTGGAAGTCCTAATTGTAGGGCTTTTTCTGTCTAAACATGCATAGGGCTGCATCTTTAAATAAAAAGACAGTACATCTCACCACAGCAGGAAGAATGCGGAGTTGTATACCTACTGAGCCTGTTCCCACTGGCAAGTGTAGAGTGCCAACAGCAAGCCCCCCTGCTGTCCCAGCTTCTTACAGTTCTTAATCTTTAAAGTGGGCTCGGGCTCTCCAGCCCTTCAAAGAGAGGATACTTTCAAACATTTCTTATATGTATTTCATTTCTATAGGTCCCAATAGTTAGGACTTTCTGGTGGGGGAGTGTTTACAAAAAGACAACCTTGAAATAAAACACATTCAAACATAACCTACAGCTTTTAAACAGAATAAAACCAGAGTAACAACACAGTAAACAACACTAAACTCATGGTAGCACATTTAAAAACAAAAAAGCATTATTCATTAGGGTTGTTCTGCATCTTCTGGTTCCACTGTGTTCGTAGACTCAATTGCTTACCCAACAGGGCTTTTATATTTTTAAAACTAGTCCAGGAAATGAATGGAAATACTTATTTCCAGATCCAGACCGGTCAGCAAAGTTTCCTTCTGCAGGCTTCACTGCCCTTCCCAGTTCTGGAAATAAATATTTTTTCTTCTTTCAGGTTATTTTTTACAAACAGGAAAGCCCTTTGCAAGCAGTGGGCCACACAAGTACACAGGCACAATAGGATACTACCCAAGGATCAAAAGCCTGAGATAATGAAAAGGTCTTTAGCAAATGCTGAAAAAGACAGTACAGGTGGCAGGTGAGCATCCACAGCTTGAAAACTGCCACTGAAAGGACCTACCAGTGAAAATCATAGACTGTCCTCTGACAGCCCTTCAAACATATGGCTGTCCCTTGTAAAGGAGTACACAGGGCTATCATAGAATCACAGAATCAAAGAACAGTCAGGTTGGAAGGGATCAAGAAGGCCATCAAGTCGAACTCTCTGCTGATGCAGGACACCAGACTACACCATCCCACTCAAATGAATGCCCTGTTTCATCTCAAGTGCCTCAATTGTGGAAGAGCCTATGACTCTCTAGGCAACTGACATATTGCTCTGACAGTCAAGTTCTTTTTCCCTGTTATCTAGCCTGAATCTGGTTTGTTGCACCTCTAGTTCATTGTTCCATATTCAATACTCTGGGATGAGGAAGAAGACCTCTTGCTGTTCCTCTTTGTAACAGCCTTTCAGGTACTCATAGAGTGCTATCATATGACCCCACAGTCTTCTCTTCTTCAGGCTGAACATGCCCAGTTCTCTAAGTCTCTCCTCACAGGGCTTCCTTTCTAGAACATGGATTATCTTTGCTGTCCTTCTCTGAACCCTTTCCAATTTTTCTGCATTTTTCATAAACTTTGATGAAGTCTGACTAGTGCTGAGTACAGGGAACTAGTATTTCTCATGATTTGGAAATGATACATCTATTAATGCTTCCCATTTGCCTTTTTAGTGGCTATATCACATTGTTGGCTCATATTTCGCTTGTTGTCCACAAGCACTCTAATGTTTTTCTGTTTTGCATTACTGCTGAGCCAAGTATTCCCCATCTTGTATTGATACATGTTTGTGTTGTGTTGTGTTGTGTTGTTTTTCCCCTAGGTGAAGAACTTGGTATTATGCTGCTTTCAGCCCAGCATTCTAGTTTATCTAGATTGCCCTGGATCTTCTTTCTGTCTTCTTATGGTATAATCACATTTATTTGTTCCCGTTACTGGGGGAAAGGTCTTCTCCTTCTCCTTCTTCTTTGAGAGAGGGAAGACTAAATGCTGGCAAAGGAGGCAGCAGGAGGAATAACAGAAGGAAGGTGGAAATAGTAGCACGGGAGGTGATGGTGGCAGGGGCCCCTTGAGGAAGGAACTTGTCGAAGGTTCCTTCAAAGCTAGTTCTGCCCTTGGCTGACTCTGGGAAAACAACACTCTACTCCTGTGTTTGTCTTGACATGTGGACATATACAAGTTCACATTTTTATATGAACAAGGGTACATGAAACACTTTGTTTCAGAGGATTGACCCTGAACCAAGAGGTTCATATTCTAAGAAAAGGAATTTCAACTAAATATTAGGATGAAATTTGGGGACATGGATGGCACAGCAGGTTAAACCGCTGAGCTGCTGGACTGTTGATCGGAAGGTCAGCAGTTCAAATCTGCACAACAGGGTGAATACCTGCTCCTTTTTCCCAGCATTTGCCTACCTAACCATTAAAAGCATGCAAACATGAATAGATAAATAGGTACCACTTTGGTGGGAAGGTAACAGCATTCCATGCACCTCAGCATTTAGTCATGCCAGGCACATGACCATGGAAGTATCTTCAGACAACACTGGCTCTTTGGCTTACAAACAGAGCTGAGCACCAGCCCCAGAGTCAGACACGACTAGCATGCATGTGAGGGGGGACCTTTACTTTATTGCGATGAATGAATTGAAGTAAGAGATGATCAACAGACTTACTCAGAAGGTGGTGGGTGCTCCTTTGTTGAAAGTTTTCAAGCAGGGGCTTGGATTCGAAGGCCTCTGAACTACCTTCCAGTTACATGATTCTGCTGAGATGGAGGGACTGAAGGTTGGTATAAGAGAGGTGGGGAACCTCTGGCCCTGGACCAAGAGTGGCCTTCCTTGGGTCCCCATATGGGCATGTCCCTCCCCTCTGGACCCACACTTTTACAGGTACAGTTTAATGTTTTTTCAGTTTTTCCTGTTTTAAAAGATTAAAATATCTCTCTTAAGGTATAGTTACTGGCACTAAGAGTTTCCAGTTACAATATGCTGGCTTTTTTTTTTTTTTTTTTTTTTTTGGGCCCCCCCCCTTTTTTTTTTTTTTTTTTTTTTTTTGCATTCTGGGCCCACCCTCTTTGCATTTAGCTCTGTCTATTACTGAAATCACACACACACACCCCACAAGCACAACTTCTCCAGGATGGAATTTGTCTCTTGGTCTGAACACAGTTCCTCATTCCTGGTATAAGACAACTGCCTATATTTCTCCTGAACAATCTCCTGCACAAGATTTTCTGACAATTAGCCAAAGGCAGAGGATTATTGGCAGCACACATATGTTCTTCACAGTATTCCTCTCTTTTCATTCTTTCTACATCTATCTTGGGCTCAAGACATGCCCTCATGTCTTCTCATTACTTCAAGGTGGAAGAAGGCTGACTTCCTTTTGAAAGAAGACCCATGGCTTTCAGTCCTTTATGGTCAGCCCCAAAAGCACATTATCTTTCGACACAAAAGCACCATTAAATAAGCAGGCCAACTGGGTGGCCATCTGAAGCAGCAAAGTGGGGAAGGTTCTCTGGAGAAATTGCTCAAAAAACAAATGACAGGCAGGTAGTTCAGTACAAAGGAAAGTGCTGGAAAGGCCGCCACTGCCATCCCGTGCATTCACAACTGGAGTCATTAAATACAAACTTGGAAGCAGCAGGCTGAACAAAGGTCTCCGCTCCTCCACTTGCACCCTGTCTAAGCAAAGATAACATTTATCATAGTTTATGAATAGAAGTGCAGGTGTGTCTTTAAATGTGGAAACTTAAGATATGGCTTAATGGGAGAAATCTACTACATAAAATAAACACTTCTTTCTGGCCGCCTTGGTAAATTGCTGCTGGAACTTTTCCTGCAGTAGCTAGCATAAACCATCCGGGAAACGAGGATAAACTTATAGTGGGGCAGAGGAGGCTTAAAGCAGCCTATGGCTTTCGGAGATGTTACTCGCTCTAAAGGCCACAGAAGCATATAAAATCAGCTCTGTGCTAACGGTTATCTGTGACATTCACAAACCACTCCTGATAGTCTGGCTTTTCTTAAAATCTAGGAAGAATGTATTTCATATAATTATTTATTATTAATAATTATATCATATCTTTCTACAAATGTCACAAAATGGGTGTAGAAGTATTTAAATAAAAACACAAATACATACATTTTCTAAAAAAACAAAACAACCAGCAATAAAACTATATTCAAACTAGTATTTTCAGTGGGAAAGGCCAGGTTTTGCTGCTTTCCAAAAAGCTGGATCAGTATGGGATCCATTTTCACTCTGAAGGGTTTAACCATTTGGGAATGATATGGAAAAATTCCTTTTCACGAGTGGCCAACAAAAAGGCCTCTGTGAAGGAATGTCCTCAGAAAGGCATCTTCTGAAAACCCTTCATAACTGACAGGTTTATAGATAGATTCTACCAACGCATCAGATAACCATCTTCTAAACATTTTAAATGGTAAGGGCACAATTTTTGCATGTTTAGACAGGGAAAAAAAAACATGGAACTGCAAGCATTCCCCATTCAGCCATGTTGTAAGAGCTGTAGGAACTTTTTCTAACTAAACGTGCATAATATTGCACCATAAGACCAATATTTCAAATTGAGTGGGGGAAACAATTTGCAGCCAGTGATTCTGTGCACCAGTTAGTGGCTTACCATATTTTGCTTCCAGTTACCAGACCAAGTGAAGCTTCTGAGTTCTTCCTAAACTAGTCCTGTATGGATTGCATTGTAATCATCTAAGATAATCAATAGGGCCATCTCCCATAAGCTGCTTTCTTCAGAATGTGCTTCATTGCTTAACTTTCCTCACAAAAGTGAGGAAAATTTCTTTTTTAATCTATCATGTGCCGTCTTGTAATTAAAACTCCTTTTGTATTGTTGCACCTCTCATTTAAGGCAAAGCTACCATACTTAATTTTTAAAATTTTAAATTTAACTAGCAACTATAAGAGAGATGAGGATGGTGCCTATAACACACAGAGGAGATGGTGCCTTATTTCTGATGCTGCCACCATCCCAGAAAAACCAGCTGCTTTTGCTTGCAGGAGGAATGGCACCAATGGAAGCTATTATTCCCTTTCTATTTCATATTGTTTAAATACCAGAAAATTGTCATTACATTCTCCCAAATACCTTCTTTATCAATCTCTTCTTACATTCAAACAGAAGGAAGTTTCTTATTAAATATCCTAGGAACTTATACCCACTTCTGGTACTTGGGAATTAAAATTGGGTTAATCACTTATTTATTTATTTATTTATTTATTTATTTATTTATTTATTAGATGTCTTCCTTATCCAACAAAGAGTACACAAAGTAAAGGACAAGGCAGGAATAAAAGAGTAACCAGAATAAAATAATAACAAGCCCTTTATTAAACAGATAGCTTCAGTTTCAGCACTTTCCACACAACCCACTGTTTGTTTTGGTTCCCACTAATCCAATAAAAGGTGTTGAAGAGCATGAAAGCATGCACACTATTGTATGAGCTTCAAATTCAGTCTATTGAAGGTATCCTGGTGCATTTCTAAAAATTTTATAAGGTTTTTTTTAAATAAATTGTTGCAGTTACCTTTGTTTTTTAAATAAACTTTGGCTCCCATCCTGTTCCACTGCCAGAGTCTGCTGAATTTGAACAGGAAGTGAAACAAGAGATCGGCTAGGAGTTGGATGCCATAGTAAGAAAAAGAGCTGCTGTGTTCTGCAGCTCTTGTCAGCCAAAGTGCCTACCTTGCTCAAGCAAAAAACTCCAAAGGAACAAGGTGGCAGTGACTTGCTCAGGGAAGCTGGATCTAACAGAGGACATTTCAGACTGTCCCATCTCCCCCTTCAAAATATCTCTTCTACAAACACCCCAGACCTAGGAGGAGAGAGACCAGAGGAATCTTTGTGTGTGAAAAGTACACAGAGCAACTGCTTATTACAATAAGGGTCCAGGGCCAGGTTGCGTTTCCAGGGTTTAAAAATATTCAGTTCCCCTGCAATTTAATTAATCCCAGGGGACTGTTTACTTTCCCTTTGTGCCTGAAGGGGAACTGTAGCAAAAGGGTTTATATACTAGCACATCAACTCAAATGCTGCTCTGGGAGCCTGCCAATCCACTGCAGCCACACAGTGAGGCAGGGGAGGCTGAATTCAAGGCAGACTGGTCCAGGAATACAAGGCTAGAATATTACAATCTAGATTACAATCAATTTCCCTCTAAAAATATTTCAGAACTACTCCCATTAATTGGCTTGCTGATCAAGGTATGACATTCCTGGAGTCCTTTGGAGAACCTTACCCTGCTCCTCTCAGCCAGCTCCTATCAGATGGGGATCTTGCAAAGGTGTGTGATGACTCCCAGTTTCAATCTGGCCCCTGAGCCAGTGCTTTAGAAATAGCCCAGTTGAGCTTGGACCAATTCAGAGACTGACTTGTAACATAGGAATGAATCCATGTTGAAGTTTGGAAATCATAGGTGCCTATTTACCATTAGCTAAAACAAAAAATGGCTATTTTTTCTTGGTAAGGATTAGATGATATTTACAGGGGTAATAGATCATTAGGAGTGGATTAAGTACACCAAATTTCAGAAAAACTGTGCTACATGTCGATCATATTCCAAAGGGAGCTGCCAATAACTATTTACAATTTCTTGGCACAATTAGATGAAAATTGCAGAGATAGTTGCTCCTTCTGTAGGAATCAAGCCACAACATTTCAGATTAATAGACACAGGCATTCTGCTAGAGCAGCAATGTTATTTTGAGGATATTCCAAAGAAAGCATACGTGTCCTTCTATGTTCCCTGTGAAGGATAATTGCAACAGTTCTCCAAGTGTTTGCAGGGGAGGGAAAGAAATTCATTTCCCTTTCAATTCCCTGTTTTTAAGCGATATACTGTATGAAGTTGATACCATTCATTGAGGTATAACAAGGAAGGAATTTGCAATGTTTCAGAAAAATAAGTCCCTAAGGTAGTAAATTCTGATGCTTGACAATTCGTGTAAGGCTCTTAAACAAATTGCATTTGATGAATGAGCATCTCATGTATTCATTTTCTCACCTCTCCCAAAGCACAGTGATTGCAGGTCCTGGTAAAATGTGTCCCAGGATTAGAAGATGCATGTATCAGTCACCAACCTCACTCTTCCCTGCCCCTGTTCATGATCAGTGTTTAGAGAAATGAAACCAAAAGATACCGTTCGCATGTGACACAAAGTCTGTGCATTTCAGAAACACAAGGTACACATGGAGCGCCATTCCTAAGTGTCTTCAGTTTTGTTGGTTTCAGGAGGAAGCCCACTTTGCCTTGGGAAACAACACAACCAGACTGAAGTGACAATAGAAGTGAGCTTCAGGCTTCGTTTTCCTGACTCGGCCTAGATGCTGCCTAAAGTGCCCCCAAATCAGTACCTGCTGTAAGTTATTGTTGTAAAACACTGGCATATTTGGAAGGGAGATATCTGACTGGGGTGTCAAATCACCACTTTACACCATCTCTGACCACCAAGCTCAATCAAAGGGCTGAACACTCTTTTATTATAGCTTGATAATGGAGGCCCTAATGGATGAGATGAGCTGTATTCCAATTCTGCCAAATTAGAACACACCAGGTATAATTAACCAACCAACCAACCAATTTATTTATTTGTTTATTTATTTTTCAATTTGTATCCTGCCTTTTCCTGCAAAGGGCTCAAGACAGCTTACATCATTCTCCTCCTCCATCTTATCCCCACAACAACCCTGTGAGGTAGGTTGGGCTGAGAGTCTGTGACTGGCCCAAAGTCACCCAGTTGGCTCCATGGCTAAGCGGGGACTAGAACCCAGATCGTCTGAGTCCCAGTCCCATGCTCTTCACCACTACACCACACTGGCTCTCGTGTTGCTTGCAGCTCATTTTGCCTGTGCAACTGATATAATAAGCAGCTATTACTATCATCACTTCCTCTTGCAAGGAACCCAAGGCAGCTTACAAAGTTCTCCACTCCATTTAATCCTCACAACAACACTCCTGCGAAGTAGGTTAGGCTGAGAGTTAATGACTGTCCCATAGTCACCCAGTGAGCTTCATGGTTGAGTGGGGACTAGAACACTGTTATCACCATACCACATTGGCTTTCATTGGAGTAGTGTTAGGATATCTCAAGGCCAACACAGACATTCCATCAATATATCAGAAACACACAACTACACATCTGGTTTTCCTTTAATTACTTACAAGTGCATAAGAACTTCCCAAGGGCAAGAACAAACCGGTTCCAAATTGCTTGCCCCCTCTACCCCTGCTCCTGGGGAAAAAAAAAAAAAAACAGAGTGGACAGAGAATAATGCAGCCTTTCTCAACCTGGTACGCTGACTGGGAATGATAGCGGTTGCAGTCTAACACATCTAGAAGACATTAGGTTCGAAATGGCTGTCCTAAAAGGATAATAAAAGGATTGTAAGATTTCTGAGGCATTACACTTTTCTCTCAAGACCACAGTGAAGACTGACAGCTTTGGGGAGATGAAGAAACGGAAACAGAGCCACGGAATATAGAATCCATTTGCCATGTGTAAGCCTTTTTGGCTTTCCTTCCCTTTTCAGCCATTTCACCTCATGACAACAGATGACATAACAGGTTCTCACAAATGTCCGGCTTGATGAATGAGAAATCCCAGCATTTCGCAACCCCAGATCTACCACAACTCTATTCACAACAGATCTGATTACACTGGCAAAACAGTAGATTTAAAAGAATAGGGCACAGCACCAGGTCACAAAAAAACGCCATTAAGGGAAAATAAACAAAGGATGGTGTTTCTTTTTCATTTTTCTTTTCCTTGTCCTTTCTGGAAACTGATGGTGTCAGTCTCAAGTGCACAGGTCATAACTTCAAGATTGTGACAGCAGAGGGGAAGAAAGGAAATAAATTGGTCTGAAGAAATCTCTTCATACTTGTAGCTAATCTCAGGTTTAACCACAAAAATAATAACTATCTATCCTATGGATAATAACCATTGAAGGTCAAGGATATCTTTAAATAAGCTGCTAACACATCATCCTGGAATGATTTTTCTTCACAAGCAAGTAGAATTTCCTGGTGTTAGATTGCACTTCTGTGAGTCAACTACAGGGTATAAATTGCTTTGCAAATATCAATACTAGATAGTAAATCTTACAGAAAATCATCAGAATGCATTTATTCAAAAACTTATAAACACATATGGTTCAAGCACACAAAGTGGCTGATTTTAGAAGTCTCAAACTACTTTCCCATTTGTACCAGGTGTATAATTAGGTTCTTGGCTGGATCAAACCAACATGAAATGGCAAAGGCTAAAACAATATGGAACTTACTTCACCCAAGAAGTGAGTTTCTGCAGGAGCAAACATCAATCATCTCACACTAAAGTGTGAACCTCATGCCTCAGGACATAGGTTCATCTAACCCAGTAGGGACCATAACTGTCAAAGCTAGGACCAAGCCAAGATATTTTATGGCCTGATGTGAGGAACCTCAAAATATCTTCCCTGGCCCATCCATATACCAAAGCTGACTGGACGGGCAGTTGGATCTTATTCCAACAAAGGTAACATGTCACCATCCTCTGCCACATCTGAGGGCAGCAATTAGCTTAGGAAGCAGAGGGCACCCTACATAGCACACAGGTCTGCCTCCAACACCACACCACACTCTCCTCCTCACCTGCTGCCTGAAGCAGTCGCTTTATTTTCCCTAATAACAGGGTAGCCTTCACAGGGGCTCTCCAGGGATTCAGTTAGGAGCATCTTCCAATGCTGTTTGAAGATGACCAAGACTGGATCTTTGGCAGGGAACACATCTGCTCCATGACATGTGTGTAGAATGTGTAGCAGTGAATGCTCATGCACACACATTAATACAAAGGCAGAGAATCACAGATTTCGCCGTGTTTGTTTGTTTGTTTGTTTGTTGCTGGATTAGCTGCAAAGGTGAAACTAACTAAATATTGCTTCTGACTTCCCTCAGTACCACTCACCTTTCATTTTTTGCTGTTACTTTGATATTTCTGCCAGTTGCATGGAATTTATGTTCTACCACAACTAGCAACAGAGATGACCATGAGTTTTTGAAGTAGGCACAGATTCACAGCAACTTCCATAAGTACATGGAATGCTGAAAATTGTACCAAATGTCTGCAAACATACTCAGCAGCAGTATATTTTGATATACCCCTTCAATTATATTTCCAGGATGGTTACTCTAAAAAGGAAGTAATTAAACCACAAGTTCAAAATTTTATGTGCCCATAAAGCAAACTAAAGTGTGCGTCTTGGTGAGTTCCATCCATGGATGAAATATTTACCATTATGGAACAGAACTGAAGCATCAGCACATGTGAATTTAAGCTGCATTTATTATGTGAAAGTATTTCCTATCTCAGTTGGACTTATATCCATATAATACAGTTAGCATCAGAGTTTTAGCTCAAGTAATGACTTCCTCAGAACAACTGAAAAGTCTAAGAAATATTTATTTTCAAGGACTCCCCTCACCATAGAAAATCTTGAAAAAATCTTCACTCATTAAACAAAAATGTATAAATATTTGAAATAATTATGTAGCCCATGAGAAGGCTGGAAAAACCTGTTTGCTACTTGCAACTGATAGGGTTAGGGTTAGAAAGGGCAAACTACTGGAGAAAGCCAGGGCTTTATAACCAGAGTTGCACAAATGCTGTTCTCCATGACTTCCAGAGATTTGAATTCTATGAGTATCACTTTCCCACTGTTGCAATTTGAGAATGTCACATGGCCTGTTCTTTTCATTTCCTGGGAATGGATGTGGAGGAGGGGTTTGCTGGCAAGCTACAGAGAATTGGCCTGCGTAATGTCATCAAGCCTCACAGTGCTGTTGCGACAGTCTAGAAGCAAGGAGAGAGTTTTCCTACCAACTGGCACAGTCACCAGCAAATCCAGGTCCTAAACTTTCTCATTCTGAGCATTCACTTGAATTATTCAAGCTTCCACAGAATCCAATCGGAATGGCCTTCTCCAGGAATACTATCACATCATAGAAACATAGAAACAGAGCAAGTCAGAAGGGGTCTCCCAGGCCATCTAGTCTGACCCCCAGCTCCAGCCGGCTCCTCTCACAACATGCCCACCACGTGCATGTCCAGCTTATCCTCGAACACCCTCACCGATGGGGCCTCAACCACCTCCCGTGGAAGCCCCAGAGCTGTCTTAACAGCATTATGGGCCCCGGGCAAAGCAGTGTATTGGGGCCCCTACGACAACTACAACTACTGTTAATTTTGGAAGTTTTCCAATTTTCCAAGGGTTAACATACACAGATTAGTATGGTGCCCACAGGCAAGTGCCCATCAGACCCATGAGTTAAGACGCCCTGGGAAGCCCATTCCATACCCTCAGGTATGGAACTGTCAGGAAGTGCTTCCTGGCATCTAAATGGAACCTTGGTTCCCTTGAAGCGTCTTGAAGCAACAGTAGGTGAGGATCTGATCTCACGGCCAACCGGTTGCATTAGGCCAGGTTACAATCCTGTGATCTAATATCCATCTTTTAAGCAGCATTGGAAGCATCATTGCCAATGTTCCCTACAGTTGTTAATCTATTTTTGGGTCACACATGGACTGCAGATAAAGCTAGGAACTGAACGTTGATCATCCAAATGCTGGTCCATGAAGCCTTCACATCTGCAGCAGACATTGCAAGTCTGCCTATTTGGGATTATTTATTTATTTATTTATTTATTAAAACATTTTTATGCCGCCCCATTCGCCGAAGCCTCCCTTATCCCTTCTTCCTGATCCTGTACCCACTGATTAAGGCTTTTTCACAGGGGGCACTGTGGTTATGGAATATGCTCCCCAGATAATTGAATCTTGAACCATTTTTGTGTTTTTCAAGTAAGTGATGCAATATCCAGGGTGACTGAAATGCCCGTCAGTTAATTTCTATATTTTAATATCCATTTCATGTCTGTCCATTCCATCATGTATAGATTGTCCAGTTTGGCTTCTGTAACATGAAAATGGCCGTTGTTGGAAGCCTATGTAGCAAAAGAGTGTTCCTTTAATATTGTTGCCAATGTTATTCAGTCCAGTAGTACTATTAATACAATAGGTTAAAAAGGCACTAGGCTGTACAAGGTGTACTTTCTTGGCTCTGTTGGGTTGTGCACACTGCTGCTGGTCAATAGTTGCTTCACGTTAGGACACCATCTTTAAGAAAGGGCAGGCATTCTTTGAAGGCTTCCAACATTTCCCAGAGCGGGATATAACTGAGAAGTTTGTAGTGTCTGAGCCATCTGTAATTGCAGGCTGCTTCAGTCTCATTAAATGTATCCCTCATTTCAGCATTGTGGAAGAAATTGCAAGAGCTAGGATAGAAACTCTCCCCGTTTATTCTTACCTCCTTATCCATCTTCCCAGAGCTAATAATCAGGGGCATTCTCTTTCCCTGCCTGTCAGAGGAAATGCTAGTAAATTTCAAGATCAGCCATTTTGGTACAAATGTCCTCTTGCTCATACATTATGCAAAAACAAAAGAAAGGGATAGGAGACAAATTTAAAATGTTGAAGAGATTATCACCTCTCCTCCTGAAGCACTAACAAAGGCAACATGCCTCATTAAGCACTAAAAATTTATTTTACTTGTAAATAAGTTGCACTGTGATCAATGGGGTTTACTCCCAGGTAAATATATACAGTATTGCAACTTGCAGAAAGGTTAAGCAAGTTTAGTGCAAATGGTCTGTTGGTTTTAAAACTAAAGGGAACAATTACGATGTCTAAGCTGACTCACTTCATTACACAAACTTCAAGTTCCACCAATTACACCTGGCCGTATAGCAATAATGAAAGATCCATTTGAGATTTTGCCAGACTGAAGACTAGGCGAGTCCCAATAAATTCTTAGCTCATCTAAGCTTCCTGAAGAAAAAAAGAAAAAAATAAAAAGCTAGATTAGAGGCTCCTTGCATTTATTATCCTTTCACATTTATCTGTATCCATCTCCCATATGCTGTCATAAAAGCTGTTTATAGGGCTTTATATGTGTGCCAGAAGTTTTGATGGGCAGCAGCCTAGTACTGAGGCCATCCCATGCCACATGCATTCTTCCTTGTGAATGGTGTATGCAGAGTAGTATCCACCTCAGCAAATAACTTTTCAACCAGCTGCATCTTTATCTTCATCTGTATATACCTAGTTCTAATGTGTATTTTTACCTATCTCACATACCGCCCCTTCCTTCTTCCAACCAAAATGGAGGCTAAAGAGCAATGCAGAACGATGGTATCAAACCCCTGTCATTATTCCTGAAAGGTGACTGACCTGAGCACAGATTGAGCTGGTCTGAATGACACCTGACATCCAGGGTGGTTACGCAGCCAGCCTGGACCTCCCTGCTCATTCCTTCTGCTAGTATTCCAGGGACATCAGCAAAGCAGGAATGACAAGTGCGGAAAAGTGTCCGAATGGCACTTTGGGGCAGTTGACACGAGCTCCCCTTGCTGTGCAGAGCAGCCACTTAGCTGGACAGTGGCAGTCCCTAACAAAGGGAAGTCCCGAGGAACTAGAGCCCCTTACAGCCCCTTGGCTACAGCAGCAACCCTTTCTGCCACTTTTTCCAAGGGGATGGTCATTTTTTGGCTTGACCATGGTTTGTTGAGTCATTCATGTTCAGATGACACAACAAACCACAGGGTGTTTACTGAACCCCACAGTAAACCATGGTTTCTTAGGGTAACTTGTAAGCCTCCCCAGGAAGCTTAGTAGGTTCAAACAGCATGCTAAGCCATACGTGCCCCCAGTAGCTTAGTGTGTCATGCAAACCCAATCATTGTTAAGTTGTACAGGCACCAGTACTTGACTTGCTGTGTGATGAGGCCATCCATGAGAAACTCCTCAATAATGATGAGATTTTGTCTTCCTTTAGTACAACCATAACTTTAAATCTCCATGCTGTAACACCACTGTCTTTTGATTGTGTGAAGAAAAAACAACCACAGCAACAACAAAAACAACGAAGATATCACACGATGGAACTTATCCTACTTACAATATTAAAATGCCTCTACTCACATTTTGAAAGTACCATTGTGATATAAGTACAGCACATTATGCTATGGAAGTCTCTATTAATCTTCGTAAGTAAAGCTGAACCTTGAAACAGTCCCAAACTGCAGACTTTATCTTTAAGGGGCTAGACAGCTTCCTGATCTGACTGAAGCAAGGATCTGGGCCTGGCAACCAGTCCACCCCCCACACACAAAAGAGTCATGCCATTTTTCATGCTCTTTTGCAGAGAACTAACCTAGGAGCTATTACGGCTCTATGCTGGATGTCATATTCATGCAGGGACAAAAACGGCAGGGTACCTTTTTAACAAGGGAAAAGAAAACAAACCTTACATGCTCCTTGAACCCACTCCCCAACACACCCATGTTTACTTATCTGAATTGTAATGAGTTTCATTTCTCCTGAAGGGGCTACTCAGCCTACACATTTCATTCAATTATTTCAAGGCATAATAATTTTTAAAAGTATTAGCTATTTTTTGATTTATCATTATAGTTAATAGGGAGACACCAAAAGTTTTGCGTCTTCTGAAGTGAGGCTTCATGCCAGGTTCTAACAGAAAGGAGATATAGTTGGAAGCACCACTGATTTTTCTGCAACTGAGCTGAAAAACATCTAGAAGTCAGACCAACCAGATAGAAATTGCCTGGACTATTTAAAACTGGTACTGTTCAGTAATAGTAATAGTAATTCTAATTATTTATTTCATTTCTCTACTGCCCCATAGCCAAAGCAATTTGGGTGGGTTAGAACAGTGCATCAAATAAAGCAATAAAATACAATACAAATATAATGAAAAAAATTAAAATGAATTTAAAATAGGTAAATGCATTAAAATAATGACCTTGGAAAAGAAAAGAATTGCTCGAATAATTCCCTGGGTAACCAAGTAGATCTTTAAATGCCTCAGCATAAAGGGCTACCTTAACCTGCCAAGTCTGGAGCCAGGCAGGATGCAGTGGGGAGCTGTTCCAAAGATGGGGGACCACCACAGAGAAAGCCATTTGGAGGAAGACCCCAGAGGTCAAGCATAGTTTCCAAGCAGTTCATGGTTGGGAGAGAGTTCCAACAGGTATTGTGGCCCCAAGCCAGGTTACAGGTTAAAACCAGCACTTTGAATTGGACCTGGAAGCACACAGGCAACCAATGAAGGCAGGCCAGAACTGGTCTTTATGTGTTTAGTCGTATGGGTCCCAGCTATTAATTTGGCTGCTGTATTCTGCACAAGCTGCAGTTTCTAAACCATCTTCAAGGGCAATCCACATAGAAAGCATTGCAGTAATATAATATAAAGATTACCAGAATGTGTATTAGTGAAACTAGGCTATCCATACCAGTTGAAGCTTTTGGAAGGCACTCCAAGTCATTGAAGCCACCTGAGCCTCAAGTGGTGAAGACAGATCAAGGATGACCCTCAAGCTATTTAACTGCTCCTTCAGGGGGACTGCAGCCCCATCTAGAACAGGTTGAACACCCACCATCCACCCACCCACAGCCAAGAGGTGCAAGGATCCAGTACAGAGGTGGTTACATGAATCAGACCAAGCATTTTGTCAACATCCGTGAGCTGTACTAACTGAAACTCATTCGATAAAGCTGGACAAAATGTCCAGCTTTATTGGACTAAAATGTATGCCCCACTCCATGTTTAGGGCCAATGACTTGTTGAGATAGTCCCATGGTGGTCATGATGGCCATGAAATCCAGATCCACCCCAGATAGTGTGCTGTTGGCATGCATGTTGAAATGTCCTAGGACCAACAGCCCGGGGGACCACAGCACCACATCTGAGACCACTTCCATCCACTAAGGTAGAGAGACTGTAGGTTGCAGGGTGAGTAGTACACCAACAGAATCCTCAGTCTGTCCCACTGACCTACTACAAGGTGCAAACACTCCAGAGTGGGTGGACACAGTTCCTACAGGGATATATAATTCTTGCAGACTATGGCAATCCTGCCTCCCTGCCCCTCAAGTCTGCTCTGATGCTGAACCAAGTACCCAGGTGGGCATAACTGTGAGAAGCTAACTCCTCCCTGTTCACCCACTCAGGTCTTGGTTGTAGATGCCATATGGCTGCCTCATCTACTATTGAATCCTGGATGAGGGAAATCTGCACCAGTCTGGCATTTAGAAGCCGCATCTGTAGACCTGAGGGCAGGCTAACATGGTAACCATCACACCTGCAATTGGAAGAAGGACCAGGACACATCATAGCTGTGAGCTGCCTGAGCCATGTTCTTACCTATCCAGTACTCCTCCCAGGGCCATATGTCCCTCTGCCATCACTACATTGATAGGGACCCCCACCATCTCTTCACTTGGCCCCATAGCCTCCCTCGAAGACAAAGTCCCAGGTATATGCCCACATAAGCATGTAAGAAGCCAAGCAGCAAGTGAGGGAAAAATGAAGCACCCTCACACTCATGGCACCCCAAAGGGGCAGTGTCATGCCCTTTGGGGGTGGCCTTCCACCCAGCCCAGGGGGACTGCTTAATTGTCCATCTGTTATATCTCCCCATCAATCCCCTCAGGAACTCTGTCCTTTTGCCTGCTCCATGCTGATTCTACAGCAAGGGCCAGCACAACTAACAAGAAGGATACAGTGATTGCCTCAGGCAGGAGATGATGGGTGGTGTGGGAGGGGGCCCATTAGCAGTTCCCCAACTATGCCCCTCTGTTGGAAGGCAGACCAGTGTGTTCCAGGCACTCTGATCTCCACCTTCCAAACTAGCCTGCTGCCCACAGGTGAGGTAGATGTTCTTCCACCTCCAGTGTTGAAATTACTGCCTTTCTGGTCAGCTTCTGTAGGGGGAATGTGGGGGTCCCATGTGATCCTTTCCTCCGGCAGCAAATGCCTTGTGCCAACCTGCCTACAGCAGGCTCTGTATAGGAAATCCCAGTGGGTGTGGTTCTGTTTGGTAATCCCTCAGTTCACAATCAGAGGAACAGTTTCCCTGCCCACAAATAGAAGAGGGAGGTTCTTGGAAGGTTTCCCACAGCAGAAAGACAAATGGGTGTGGGGCAGCCTTTGTGGGGAGATTTAAATTAAATTCCCTTGCATGCCAGCTACTTAACAGCACAATGTCACCTGGTTTCACAGCAATATCTGGATCCCATTTTAATAACGGCAAGAAAGGAGTTAGCACAGAGGCTGCGGCTGCCAGAAAATGTAAGAACACTATTCTCCCTGAGAGAATTAAAAAGAAGATTGAGGACAGGTGCTTAGGGAAGTCCTATACACAGTCGCCTTCTCTTGCAGTCAACACTCCAGGCATAACTGTTCAAAATGGGATTGTTTTGTTTTTTGCTGATGCTTAAAGGCCATGAAAAGTATCAGTCCTGGGCATCCTCCTCAGCTGCCCTCAGGCTACCATGTGATACTCCAAGCGAGTGAGTGAACAGGGTTGAATGGGGCAGCCCATTCTGTGCATGTGCCCCCCCACCCCGCACTCCACAAATGGAATTTTCTACTGAACATACACATTTTTTCTCCAGAAAATATATTCCTCATCCTGATCTGGCTTGTGAAACCTCTTAAAGGGAATTTCCTCCTTAGCAGACGGCACCAGGAATCCAAAGCTGCTTATTGTAATTGCAATTAATACTCTTGGGTGTATCAAGTAACCCTAACCCTAAAAAAGGATAAGGAATAATGCTTCCTAAATTTTGCCATAAAATACACTAACAGCTAATATTAATATGTAGTTCTCATTATACATAAGAGAATATGAAACATGCACGTCACTTTCAATGAAAAGACATTATTGAAGGATTTTAATCTTCCAGGGGTATCCTTTCCTTGCCCACACCGCTACTCCACCCCCTCTCAGCCATAGGCCATTCTTCTCTGGTTTTTCCCAGCATACAAACCCAGTCAGGTGAAACTAGCCATGAAGTGCCAAAGGAAAGTTTGTTGCATTTCTCACAACAGAGCCTGTCTCAAGGACCCTTTATTTCCCACAGTGCTTACCTTGGAGAAATGCAAATTCTACCCTGCATGCAAATGAGCCTCTGGCAAGACTATTTGCGTCAGGAGAGGATTTCTCTGGGTCCTGGTGTAGGTGTGAGAGAGCTGAGTTGAGGAGGCATGTTTTCAGAGGAGGCTTTTATTGTAGGCTCAAACTGCCTCATTCACAGAACGTATTGGGGTGGGAGAAGGGGTCTTTCATTTGGAACTGTGCTTTCACCAGGGTTGGGTGCTTCCAGATGGAGACCCTGTCACTCTCACTCGAAAGACATGGTGCAGATATTTTGCCTTTTCTGCCTTAACAGATTTTTTTCCTTGCTAAGACAGTTGAAGTGGGAAAACATGGGAGGGTCCCAAATAGAGGCATGTGTCGCCTGAAACATGTAAATTCTATTAAGGTGGGGGGGGGGCTGACAGCTCCAAAGAAAGCCTCACCCAGAAGCACCTTTTTATTATTATCGATAAAACTGTTAAGGAATTAAAGATGGATTTGCTGCTCGGGACCATTTGATTGCCGGCACTGCAAGAACATGGACAGAGAGGGGAGTGGGGGGACAGGGAATGTCGGTGGAATTTTTCATAGATAGAAGATCAAGAGCTTATGGTGGCTTACCATTAAATTTGGCTTATAATGTCAGGTGCCCACAGGTAATATTACCTTCTCTTATTGAAATGTGCATTGCCTCTAAAGCCTTCATATATTAAAATGTTCCTCACATACCGTGGGGAGGGCAACTTCATATATATCATGTGTTTTTGGAACTTCCTTAACCATTTTTCTATCAGCAACCCTAACTCTGTTAAAATGGGGGTTGTGAAAACTGGCTGTCAAAACACCTTTCACAATCTGCTACCCCACCACAAAAATACTCTTTAAAATGAAAAATGCCAAAGAGAACCAATGTGGCATTGCAGCAGGGATGAGAGGTGAGTGGAGAAACCACTTAGTCCTACACAATGTTCCCTGGAGGGCTGGAAAGGAAGGAGCAGGAGGAAGGGAGCTAACAAACAACAGTGAGCCTGACCATCATGTCAGGCACTCCATGGGTTATTCACAAGGCAGGTTGTCATATGTGCAAAACAGTCCATTGTATACCCAAACAGGTACAAGCCTAAAAATGGTTGCTTGGAGTGCTTCTGTATAATCACATTCTCCCTCCCTCCCTCCCTCCCTCCCTCCCTCCCTC
>NW_025335268.1:125267359-125342234 GCF_004798865.1 Varanus komodoensis
CCCTCCCTCCCTCCCTCCCTCCCTCACACACACACACACACACAGAGAGAGAGAGAGAGAGAGAGAGAGAGAGAGAGAGAGAGAGAGAGAGAGAGAGAGAGAGAGTCCTGTATTGCTTGGCCCATAGATTACATAAATTCTGGGTCCTTAAATAACAATTAGGCAACATGGAGTCCACCTGATTTAAAAATGAGGAGGCAAGAATAACCATCTGTACAATAATTATTTTTTAGAGAATGGGAAGAATTTGGAATTTTAGTGAATTAAATCTTTAACATAATTGCATAGGTGCATAATTGCCACCATGGGTTCCTTGTAAGGGAGAAAAGGGCAGGATGTAAATGCAATGCTAAAAAAACCAAAAAACAAAAAAAAACAAAAAACAAAACCTCCCTTTAGGTCTCAGCTATAACGATGGCCCAGAACTAAGTCATCTGTGTAACAACTGCATTTGTATCCATAGCATGGTTGTTTCAACTAACTTGGACAATTATTTCAAACAGAAAGGTGATCTATACATGCACCCTGGCCAACCCTCCAGGAACAATTCAGTATTTCATATTGCCACAATTTACCATATCTGTGAATTACTTAGGGCTGTGTTTGCCAGATCAGAGCAGATGGCTGTCCAAGTGGCGTGCATGAAATGGTGCCATGTATTATGAGTCTATAGTTGTGCCTCTCTTGTCCAGAAAACCAAGACATTATTGAACAATGAGGTTATTCCTTAACTCTAGCAATTGCTCTAGAAAGTTTAAAGATGTTGCTCAGTGTCAGCCCATAGCAGGATTCTTGGCCTGTCCTCATCAGCCTGAGCCCACATGGCGATGGCTGATGGGAATTGTAGGCCAAAACATGGGGGTGCACAAGTCGCCCTCTCTGACCCATGGGGAGCTGCTCTTTTTGTTTGTTTCTGTTCCTCCCAAGGAAATAGAACTTACGTAAGTACACAGATGACTACACCCCTGTGATGCTTGACATTAGATACCAATGGCCTGGCAGAAAATGCAAGGGTGGAGGGGAAACACAAACTATCTACCATCTGCCATATGAGGCTGGAAGGCTGATAAGGGAAGGCTGAGGGGCCAGTGTGATGTTACCACAGCTCTGAATGTTGGATGAGTCAGACAAAAATCTATTGTCTCCTCTTTTCACTTACCCTGACTCAGGCTCTATCAGGGAAGCTGATCTCTATAGAAGGCACACACCCATGCACAGGGTATTCCCATGTCACTACTTCTTGCTGTCAACTACTTCAGGGAGAGGTTGCGGGGAGAAATTTGGTATAGTAATGTGAGAAAATAAGTGCAATCTTAATGCTGTAAAGCAACCTGATTTTAGAATAACTGGGAAAGGCATCAAGTGTATGATATTCAGTGAGTTCTTATTTATTTCATTAGATTTGCTATTTTGGCCCTTCCTCCAAAGCGTTCAGGATGGTGTACATTGCCCCCCACACACAAACACACCATTTTATTTTCCCAACAATCCTGTGAAATAAATTGGATGAACTAACAATTTACTCCAAATCACCTAATAATTTCGTGACTGAGAACAGAATTGAATTCAGGTCTGCTTGATGTAGACACCAACCACTACAACACAGTTTCTGTTATATTCCTCCAAGGTTTCTCTCCTGGCTCTTACTAAAGTTTAGAATGCACCCATTAATGGTACTTGTTAACATTATTTATCCCAAGATGACCTTCTTATTTTTTACACTTATTACAAAATGATCTCATCAGTTAATTCTACCCTTTGGGGAAGTAACACTAACCTAATGAAGTAGTTATGGCCCCCAAGGATTTTTCCCTGCATTTTGTTTATGTATCATGACATTAATACGCCAGCTTTTTCTTCTCACAAGGAGCCCCAGGCGGCATACATGAGCTTGATCCTTCTCTCTGTGAGGTAGGTTAGGCTGAGAGTTAGTGACTGACCCAAAGTCATCCAGAGAACTTCATGGTTGATTGGGGATTAAAACTTGGACCTCCCTAGTCCAGCACTCCCAAGTCCAACACTCTAATCATTCTGACACCATCAGGTCCCCTGATGTCTCAGTATCTGAACAATCACTAGCTTTTCCTCTAGATTAACCAATTCTATAGACCTCTGATGAAATCTGCAATCTTTGGTGGGAATTAGGTAATTTTAGACCCTGAGCTTAATGCTCTTACACTCCCCATCCCACCTTTGGATGATCATAAGTACCATTTCATTGTAGAAAGGGATGATATGTTTTAAAGAATATAATAACAAAGGCATCTAGTTAGGCACTCCTTGAGTATAAAACGTTGTTCATTCTTTCAATAAAATGAAAGGATGCTGTGGTTAGATAGGCAGACAGGCAGTGTCAGTCGAGGTGGGCCCTGGCATGCATGCCCATGCAAGCCCAGGTGCTTCTGCTGGGCTGGTTTGCCTCTACCCTTGTTCTTGGGTGCTCCTTCTGGGGACTGGACTACAGGATCCTAGGGCATAGTCTCAAGGTCCAGCCCTAGCTGCACCACTGGTTCTTGTGTGACAAATCATGGAGTCACAACTGTAATCATGGCTCAACTAGGTGGTCTGGGACAGGTGAGTGGTTTGCAGAAGGGAATTGCTGGAAGTGCAGTACAGCAAGTACACATTTGCTTTAGCCTCAAGTGGTAAGTAGACACAAATTCAGTCTGCAGAAGGAGTTTTGAATAAATCAGAAAGATTCCTACAAGCAAGCCAAAAAAAAAAAAAAAAAAAAGCCTTGCTTGACAATGTAACCAAGCTAGGTTTTTTTACCTTATATGTTTGTGCTTAATCTGCAGGGAATTTTCCACATGGGAGCTGTTGTTTCTTAATGGCATTCGCCCACCTGCAGCCTGGAGTGGTACAATCCACACCAGCACCTCAAGATTCTTTCACCAAACCCATTGCACTGTCGCCAAACCCCCATAGTGCAAGTTCCAGGTTCTAACTCAGTTGCTCTAATACCATGCAATGCATTTACTTCCTTTCCAAATCTTTGGCTTGTTCAGCTTTTCAGTTAGCATTGGCAGGGCAAAAGCATTGCAAGATTTTTTATCTTTCATTCCTACTGGTGGATCAGAGGGCAGTAAAATGTTTGCTCTGTCAACACAAACCTAATCCCAAGCCTACAAACTCTATTAAAATTGAGTGAATGATGGGAATAGGTTGCCCTTTAAACACAGCTCAGAGCTTCATAGAAAGAGCTCCCTTCAGAACAGCAGTTTGATCCTGTAAGTTTTGTGCATTGTTGCAGTATAATATGAACCTGATACGATTAATAGGCTTCCTGCATACAATCAGAATAGAAGTCTTCATTTAAATTCTGTAGTTTAAACTGCAAAAGATCAAGAAATCTATACGGACATTAAGGAATAATGAAAGGACCTGGAAGAGTTAGGAAGATTATTTTGCATGAACGTTTATGTACTGGGATGTTTGAGGAGACCTTTTTTAAAACCTTGAAATAGGCTAATGAGCCTTCAGTAGGAGCTGAGCAATATATCCACCAGTGAACTGATACTGGTTTCACATGAAATAAGCAACGGACAATTAAAAATGCTTACTGTGTTATCTGAAGCCAGTTGGGAAGACCGGCTGTTGTGACTTATCATGGTTGTCAACTGCAAAAAGGCTCAATAGTCTGTTTGAGAGTTTCTTAACTGAACTTAACAACATATCCCATTGTGGTAGGAACCTTGGAACAAGAGAGCTGCTGACAGCTACCCTAGTTTCACAGCGCTTTCAGTGGTATCCCAATTGCTCCCACCTCCTGTCCAAGAGACCTTTGCAGCAGAGCTGCCCCAAATGGGGTAGGGCTGCTCAGCTGATTTCATCCCCCCTGCATGCGCACACATTCATGCCTGAGCGGAAACCTCTTAAATGTGAGCAGGAGTGGGGAGAATCACCCAGGCAGCCATGCCCTCAACTGGGGCAGCTCTTGAGGTAAGAATTGTCTTGGAAGTGCTGTCTCTGGAGGAAGGGGGCAAGGGCCTCCCTCCCTCTCCTTGCTCCTGCTTGGCGTACATGTGCCCTTATGTGCACGGGGATCACCAACCTAGCAACCACCAGAGCTTTCTCCCGAGTAGGACCAAAAAGGGGAACACTTGAGAGAAAGGTGCTCTGGTGGGTGCTAGGCTCCCCATTCTAGCACCTGCCAGAGTGGCTTTCTTCCAAGCAACAACGAGGAAGGGGGAGATGTGCTCAGTGAGAACAGAGCATCCTTGCCAGGACCATTTCCTACCTCACTTTTTTCTTTGCAAGAAGGCACTCAGTAGCTGTGGGGGGCGCATGTGTTCCATAGGGCTCACCTGAGAACAGGGCAGCCCAGCAAAACACATGTCCCCCCTCCACATCACCGCAGCTACCTGAGTGCCTCATCCCAAGCCAGGATCTAAGAGCGCCCCCATGGACTTGGTGAGGATCTTGGCCCTGTTCTTCGAGCATCCCTGTCAAACCAGCTCTTAGCTGCTACTTGAGCACTTTATTCCTAGGCAGGCACTGGGAGCGGCTGTCTTGCTTGGCATGGCTGCCCTGAGACTGGGGCAGCAGCATGGACTAGGTGAGGCACCCGTTCCTTCCGTTCCACAGGCTCCTTGACAGCGGGAGGCAAGGGTGCCCTCTCAGCTCCCATCCTCTCTGCTGAAGTTGATGAAGTTATGGGCCTGTTTGTACAGCAGGAGCTCTTTGACAGCTGTAGCAAGCTGAACTTGGCTCTCAATCATGGCTATCAAGGAGAGGTGCCTCATTGGTCCCTGTGGTGTCCCCTGGAATACCATCTGGAGGAACGAGAGGGAAGGAGGTGGAGGAAAGGAAGACAGCAACTGTGAGGAGCCCCATCATCTGGGTATCCCTTGCTGCTCGGCACTCATTTAGTACCATGGGCTGTTGCCACATGCAAATCTGCCTATTGTGTTCCTTTAAAAGTATGCAGGAAGGGAAAGTACAAATCCTGACTTGCAGAAAACAGTTGCTGATGAAGCACACTTGACACTGTCTCTGATACTTCATCATGTAGCTCAGCAGGAGTGACACTTCCAGAATCTTCAGTATCACTGCTATTAGATCATGAAAACAGCACCAAAGGACTTGCTATAGGGATGCCCATCAGCTCCTCCCAAATGTGGCATCTCATTAATGTTATTCATCTTGTCATTGTTATTCATTACGTTAGTTATAATGTTTATTCATTTTGGCTAATCCAGGCCAGAAAAGCCATTAACTGCAGTCAATGAAATACCTATTGCACATACTCAGGGCTGGTCTTTTTTATTTCCTTCCTTGCATATGATAGCCTGTTTTACTGCTAGCCCACAAATTGTACAAACAAGGTTACCTAACCTGCCCTTTAGCAGGAAAAGTTACTTCCTGGATAGTGTCATCAAAAGCCATCATCCATTTTCTCTGTCTCACAGGCAAGCCCTGCTCTCTGTGTAAATTCTTTAACACTAGTCGTTTGCTCCAGCATTTGTGGGCCAAAAATAAACCTCACACCTGTCTATTTATTCAGCTTTGCATGTGAATATGGTGGTGATGAAAGGTGCTGGATTGAAAGCCTTGGGGAAGGACAGCCATCTCATCACAAAACAAAAATAGCCCAGGGTTTCTGCACTGCACAATTTCATTTAGACTGAGAACTTGGCCTAAAATAGATAAACGCTTGCATTAATCCACTGTTACATGCAGGGTTGAACCTACCATTGGGTAGAGTGAGGCAGCTTTTCAGGCAGGAGATACTGAGGCAGGAAGGGTTGAATGTGCTTACATTCTGCCTTGTGCCTCCTAAGCTAGCCTGCTACACTGATGGGCAGGAAGAACTTTACCTCCTTCTGCAAACAAGGTTACTAATGAAAGAAAAGTTGATGCGACACATGCATGGACTCGATCAGAATGTTAAATGCCTTGATAAGTGGAAAGGCACTAATCACTACAATAATTATAGCGTTGATAATTACTGATTGTGTGTGTGTGTGTGTATCATTGTATTATCCTACGCACAATTTGAAGCAAGGACTTACAAAAAAATACACAGTTTCTAAGGGCTTCTTATTGTTCTCCCATAATTGTTGAATTGTATTATTTACCTAACCACTTTTCTGTGCAAGTTCTCTGTCAACATTATTTTTTCCTTGTTCCCTTATGGTAGGTTTAGTACATAAGGACACCTTGGTATCTTTTCTAAGATATTACTTGTACTTAGTTGCAATACTTGGCATTTTGAGTAGTACACCTTTGCCCAAGGAGAGAAAACTATGACTTCCTCACAAGATGCAGAATGCCCAATCCTAATTTGTCTTTGTGGTAGAGCATTTTGTCAAAACCATTATCTTAAACCATTATCTCATGACCAAAAATATTTTTCCTCAGATTGGTAACAGAAACAGAATGTATATGAGAATTCACCTGCAGGTGAACTTGAAAGAAGCCTGACCAGCAAATAATCCACCAGGGTACTATAATGGCTGGACACAGGAAAGACTTGTTCAAATCACTAGGTATCCATAAAACTCACTAGGTGATCTTTGGCAATCACCTCTCTCTTCTTAACCTATTTCATAGGGTGATTGCTAGGGTAAATGAAACGACTGTGCGCACAAGCCATGTCATCAACTTTGGGGTGGGGAGGATGCCTAAGAAGCTAAATAATGCACACATACGACAAGAGGAAGCAAAAATGGGGTCAAAGCAGCTTTAGAACGTAAGGGTGCCCATGCTGGATCAGGACAATGGCCCGTCTAGTCCACATTTACCACCATGCACACACAGTGGTAAATCACCTGCCCACAGGATCCCTCAAGCAGGATATGAGTGCAATAGCACCCTTCTGCTCATGTGTATGCACTGCCACTGATATTGGAGGCATCACATAGCCATCCAGACTAATAACCATTGGGAGCCTTCTCCTTCAGGTATTTGTCCAATCCCCTCTTAAAGCCTTCCAAATTTATGGCCAGGACTACATCTTCTGGTTGTGACTTCCATAGTTTCACAATATGCTGTGCATAGTAATACTTCCATTTAGTCTGTCTTGAATCTTCCACCAATCAGCCTCATAGGATGACCCCAGGTTCTAGTATTATGGGAAAGGGGGAAAAGCACCTCTACCTTCTCTGGCCATGTATAATTCTCTATATCTGTCTCATGTCTCTCCTTACATGGCTTTTTTCTAAGCTAAACAATCTCAGCTGTTGTAACCTATCCTCATAGGGGAGTTGCTTGCTTCACCCCCTTGATCATTTTAGATTCCCTTTTTGGCAATTTTTACAACTCTACAACATCCTTTTTAAGTGCTGCAACAAGAAACATACATAATACTCTAAACGTGGTTGCAGCATAGATTTGCATAAAAGCAGTAACATATTGGCAATTTTATTTTCAGTTCCTTTCCTAATTATGCCTATCATGGAATTTCCTTTTTCACTGCAGCCGTATGCTGAATCAACATTTCATCAGCCTATACTTGAAGCTGGGATATTTTATTTTATTTTGTTTTGCTCCAACATGAGGTATTTTAAACTTGCTTATATTGAACTGTATTTGCCATTTTGATGTCCATCCTCCCAGTCTGCTTTGGAGCTCCTTATAATTCCTTTTCACTTTAACCACCCTAAATACTTCATGTCATCAGCAAACGTGCCCACTTCACCTCTCACTCCCAATTCTAGATCACTTATAAATAAGCTGAAAAGTATTGGTCCTAGTTCAGATCCATATGGGACCCCACTGTTTACATCCCCCATCAGGAAAAAATACTATTTTTCAGTTTTTTAATGAATTTACTGTGTTTTCTATTCTTTAACCAGTTACTGATCTATCAGAGGACAGCCCACTTTTTCCATGACCACTAAGTTTGCTTGGGGATCTTTGGTGAGGACTTTGTCAAAGGCCTTTTGGAAGTCCAAGTAAGCAGTGTTTATCAGATCACCCCTGTCCACATGTTTATTATTAACACCCTCAAAGTATGTTTTGTGAGCTGCCCCAAGACTTCGGCGAATGGGGCAGCATAAACATTTTCTAAATAAATAAATAAATAAATAAAGTAACCCAAAAGGTTAGTGAGACAAGACTTTGTAAAAACCATGTTGATACTTTTTTTCAGTTGGACTTCTCCTTCTATATGGTTACTGATTTTATCTCCAATAATGCTTTCAACCAATTTACCCAAGATGTTAAGCTAATCAGCCTGTAATTACCCAGATTTCCCCAGAATCCCTTTTTAAAAATTGGTGCTGCACTGGCCATTCTCCAGCCCTCTGAGATTGATCAATCCATCTTAGGAACATGTTTGCACATTTTCATAAGGAGATCAGCAATCTCATATTCAGTTCTTAGGAACATAAGAGTCAGATCCAGGGTCCATCCACTTGAGCTTTCTGTTCAGTGGCAAACCAATGACCCACAGGATTCCTCAAGCAGGCTATAAGTACCAACAGCCTTCTATTGCCCAGGTACCCTAGTAACTGGTGTACATAGGCATGCTGTGATACTGATAGTCTGATACTATGGCTAGCACAAAGCCATCAAGAGTAGTAGCCATGCCTAGCCTTACATGGATCTGTCTGATCCCTTTTTAAAACTGTCCAGACTGTTGGCCATTACTTCACCTCATGAAAGTTAATGCCAAAGTTTAACTGCATGCTATGCATAGTATTTCCTTTTACCTGCCCTGAATCTCCTACCAATCAGCTTCATGAGCACAGATTCTAGCTTTATGAGGAAGGAAGAAAAATGTCACGCAATGCATATTTTCTGGGCTCAGTGATTTATTAACTTCAAGTTTGTCCATAATGTTGAGAATGTGGCATGAGGTAGACAACAGCAGCAACACATATTAGGTTACAAGTAGAAGAAACAAATTAAGCTTGAACTCAAAAGTAGAAAAACTGTAGAAGAGAAGAACAGTCCAGTTAACATATGCTAGCCCAGGAGGACTATAGTACAAACCTGAGCACAATTCATTCCAGAACAGGTCAAATCCCATCCATTCAGAAAACTGAATCATCATGCTTTTTGACTGCTCCCTCTCAATCTTTTTCCTTATGTCTCCTGTATTTTTAGACTGCAAGCCTGAAGACAGATAATGATCAGTAATTGTTTCTTGGAAGCCACTGTGCAAATTTTTGATTGAAGAGTGGGATAAAAATGCATTAAACAAACATAATAAGTAAATAAAGGGTTCAAGACTGAGGATACCTTCATAAAGAAGATGTTTATAATACTGCTGTCTACTCAGGAAGGACAGCCAGTCTGTCATTCCCAAAGAGATGGGAAACAAAGGACCCAGGCCTGGGCCCAACACACCCTACTGTCCAGCTGGTGTTTTTACTTTTCAGTGTTCCATAACTGGTTCCTAGAAGGATATGGCATGGCTTCAATTGAAAGTAGAGGCAACCAGTAGAGACTGCAGCTGCAGTCTCTCTCCCTTTTTTTCTTTTTGGACAGTATCACACTTGGTGAGTCTCTGGCTGCCCCCTAGTTAGAGGAGAAGGCAAGGCAAGAGTGCCAGGGCTTATGTCCAGAAAGAAATGGCGTAACAGGAAGAAAACTTCAGGCCGAGTAAGGATGCATTGTACAGGTGGTTGAAGGAAAAGAACAGTATCATTAAAAGCTGTGGGTAAGAAGAATGAGATACAAGAGGTATGAGAGGGGACATGTGGTAGCTTGGGAAAAGCAAAAGACACAGAGAGGGTAGGAAATGGAAGATAACGGAGAGGATAGACCCAGTGCTGGGACACATGCAGACAAGAGTGCAGAGGCTAGTTGACTCAAGCTAAAAGTAGGTGCTGAAGAAAGGAGAATCAAGAGTGAAGAGAACTCACATGGAAGCAACTGAGGAAAGGGAAGAGAACTTAACACAGTTGTGAGAAACAGAAAATGATCATGCACAGAGATAGGGTCTGAGAGAAGGAAAAAGCAAGGCTGTGACCTCCAGGGTTTCAAGAGGTCAAATAGGGCTAAGTTAACTATCTAGAGTCTCTGCTCATCCTAATATTTGTTAAGATTTTAAAAGAAATAGATTTTGTTTTTTAACTGGGAAAGTGATATACAGCGAAGCAAACTGCTGCCCTCAAGTGTCATCTTTATCTGGGTTCAAAATAGTGTTTTTGGACCTCGGTTCCCATTTCTGCCTTGTATATAAGTTTCCTGGCAAGTTACTTTTCTTTTACTCCCAAACTGGAGTATCTTCCAAGAAATTAGCGTTTTGTGAGTGACCCCACCTGCCAGTCCATGAATGGACAAGCTGCCCACCTTCCATTGCAGTCCATTTGTAAGAAGACCCACAACATTATCATAATTCCAAATGTATCCACCAACCCATAAGATTTGGGGACCCCTGAAACCACTTGCTGAAGAGTCTGTTCTTTCCATAAGCAGTGATGAAAAATATATTATGAAGACTTGTGATAGTGAGTCACACCTGATTAGTCCAGAGTTGATAGGTATGCTCTTGAGACCTAAAGGAGCTTTGTTGGATCATTTGGTATCATAGTTTCTCAGGTTTCAGGAGCACTCTGTGTGAGCTCTTTCACAACCTTTTCTCCAGCTTCCCTCAGAAAAGCAATCCTGAGGCAGCTATCCTCCTTTTTGGACCCCCCCCCCCCACAAATTATATTTGAATTCAATTTATAACAGCCTGATTAGGTTTTCATTGAAACGCCTCTTGAACGTAAACATTTTAAGCTTGACGTCACAGCCCAGCCTGCAGCTGTCAGAATTATTGAGGAAACCAGGCCATGGTAAATACAGCAGGGAAGGGAAATAAGGCAGATTAGATAACAAGGAAATGTTTTTATTGTTGTGCTTGGAAGCACATCAGACCTGTAGGTTTTCCGGGCATTGCAGGAAAGATGCTGAGTTACTTTTGAGCTAGATCTTGCATTTCAGATAGATTCACGGATGTCCAATTTACCCACTTTCTTCCACCTAGCAATTTTTTTTCTGTGAGTGGCCTCTCTCTCACCCCTTTCACCAGGGGTTACAGGTTATTTACAAGAAAATAGGAATAGAAAAAGCACAACAACACTGACCGTTAAACCTATTTTGCCAACGTATCAGTCTCCTTAAATAAAAGAAGAAAGATTGAGTAAACTGACGTCCCACTTCAGAGCAAGGTGTTAAGTTCTCAAATATATTCTTGGCATGACAAAAAGGGTCACCATCACCCATCCATGAGAGGTTGGCTGGATGGATCAAAATGCCTCACTCTATGATGGAGTGGTCCTCACACCCTTGAAGTAGGTGCTGGTGTGGCTAGGCTTGAAAAAACATCATTAGATCCAGAAAATACCCTGTTTTTTAGCAAGGTACTTGAAACATGCTGATGATCTAGCCACAGGTGTTCATGGTTGAAGCCTGATCCATTGCACTCCAGGTTCAGGATGGAGTTGATCTTGGGGGCCCTAGTTGATGTGCTTCTTGGGGAGATGGACAAGAGGTGAGCATTCGTGGTAATTCTGAATCCTTCAGTAGCTTTTATTATCATCAAGCCTGGTATTCTCCTACCTAGACCATTTCTGGGAATTGGGAGTTAAGGGCACCAATTTACAGCAGTCTGGCTCCTTACATATGAGTAGATTCCAAAGAATAAAATTAGGTGTCTGTGCCTTGGTTGCCAGAAGTTGAACTGTGGCATGCCAATGAGAAGCATTTTGGCCCTGGTTTTGTTCAATAAGTATCTGAAATGATTGGGAGCAATCATTCGGAGATTTGAGGCCCAGTTTCTCTATAACATCTGAGCCAGGAGAGACCATGCACTTTCTGCAGTCATGGGCTGCGTCATCGGCTATATGAGGGCCAATACATTGGAAACAAAGCCTGATAAATCAGAGATCCTATGGGAAGCTGGTTCCCAGATCCAGGAACTATTTACCTGTTCTGGATAGGGCTGCACTCCCTTGGAAGGAGTAGGTCTATAATACTTATGGATCCATCTGTGTCACTGGAGGCCCAGCTGGCATTAGTGGCAGAGAGCACTAATTACGAACTATGCTCATTCATGGATACCAATAGCCTAGCCACTGTAGTTCATATACTGGTAACTTGCATCTAGCTTAGTGCACATCACTGTTTATGGGGCTGCCCTTTCACCTGGTTTGGAAGCAGTATCTAATGCACTATGTAGTATTGTACCAAGTAATGTTCATATTATGCCTGTGCTGAACAGAGGCACTGGCCACGTACTAGGGACCAAACTATGTTCAAGGTTATGTTTTAGACACATGAGGCCCTAAAGAAGAACTCACCAAACAGACTGCCTGCTCCTATATTCATACAGCTGATTTTTCAGGTCCTCAGAGAATGCCTTATTGGTCATTCTCTTACAAGGCAACTGTTGTGGCATTTTAAGAACCAGGCCTTTCAGTAGTTGCATCCATCCTCTGAACCATTTCCCTGACATAGTTTGGGCAGCAGAAAATATGTTTTCAGTGCTGGCTTTTTATAATTAGTTGTAAATAATGAAGCTGCTTCTTCTTTTGGGGTTGTGAATTTTTTAATGGTAGAAATTGTTTTTAATAATGCATTTTAAGCTATGATTTTAATATTGGTACATATAAACTACTTAGAGATTTTATTACACTAAATTATATTGAAGTACCATTTATAAACAAATAAATATATACATTAAAACAAAGAAACCTGCCTGGTGAAGAGGTTCTTTATTACCTGAGAAGTGTGTGTATGTTTAGGGGGACATGAAAGGGAAGTTAGGAACTCTCCCCTTAGGGAAGCCCACTCTGCTGACTCTTGGCATCTGAAAATCTTTCTGTTTATACAGGCTTTTGATCTGTTGCAGAAATATCTTGGACTTTCTGTTGGCTGCTTCTTTTAACTTGCAGCAATTATCTGCCTTTACTTTTTTATGAGTAGTTACTGATGGTTTTATTTTTCATGGGTTAACCTTTATTGTGAAAGTGCATGTTTTTGTTGCTAAGTCTTGGGTCTTAGAGAAAGTTGGGGGACAGTTTTTAAATACCTGGCTTTCCTTTTTCCATTAATGGAATAGGGTAGATCAGAACTTACTTCCCAGGTTGCTCGTACCATACAAAGCAATCCTGTATCCTGGCTTTCCTGTATAGACATGCAGTCAGGTTCCTCCCCAACTCTTCTGCTTTGTATGTCTTCTCTTTCCCTGTTTGTATGGTTGCCTTGTTTTTATGCTGGCAAGCAGCATGTGTTTCACCGGCTCCAAATGTACTGGAGCAGGCCAATGTCTTTTCCCTCAGCTCTTTGAGCACCTCATACACAAGAGCCCTGCTTTGCTTAAACAGTCAAGTGGGTCCTGGCAGCATTTCCATTACCCATAACAGATAAGATACATGGGAAATGGAATTGCTGGCAACTGCTGCTAACTGGCAATTAAGAAGCATGTGTTGGTTGCTTAACTGGCCAAGCAGTAGAAAACCTGATTTGGAAAGTTAATACGAAGCATGGCCTGGATTCATACATGATAGGGTTGAGTGTGAGTTATTGAATGACAGGCTGTTGAAACCTAAGCTATCATGTTGCCTGAACATACTGCACCTCGTCCTCTTTTTCATTATTGCTTGCTCGATGGGCAAAGAACAACTAGGCAGCGACATCTGCTGCTACATCTCACCACCACCAGTGTCTGATGCAGAGGAAGAGGCAGCTGGACAAACAGACTGCAATGAAGAAGACAAGGCGTGGCTCCAAATGGCTCTTGCCATGTATCTCTCCTGGGGGTGCGTCCTTGGGAGGTGCCCAACCCTGCCAGCCTTGATGCCTGGCCTGCAGCTCCCTTCTGCCAAGATATGCGTAACTCTGGGGTAGCAGACACTTCAGTACCAACTTTCCATTCTGTACCTGCACTGCTGGATGGGCAAAAGGACCAGAACTGCTGCAGTGCCATAATTAACTGGAGCAGCTACAGAGATGTGATACCATTTGAAAACATCCATTTAGCGTCCCCAGCAGCATCTGCTCTTCCCTGCTGCTGCTGAAGACTATTGCTGAAGCAAGCAAGGGATTGTTGCTTGCAAAATGTATGTGCAGCTGCTGAAGATGAATAATTTAGGGCAGCAGGAGCAACCCTGGCTTATTTGTTCCTCTCTGATAATACAGACAAAGCAAAAGTAAACCAGAACAAAATGCATCTTGCCCCAGAACACTGTTGTTCCTACATGCCATCAAGTCATCTCGAAATTATGGCAACGTTATGAATGAGTGCATTCCAAACTGTCCTGTCCTAGACAGCCTTGCTCAACTCTTGTAAACAATAGGCTATGGCTTCCTTTATGGAATCAAATCCACTCATATTTGGCCTTCCTCCTTCTGTTTCCAACTTTCTTGTGCATAATTGTTTTTTTCCAGTTTTTTCCAGTGAAAGTTCTGACTTGATTTGATCTAAGAACCACTGGTTTTCCTTTCTGTCAGTCCAGGGTATTCACAAAGCTCTCTTCCAGTACCATGTATTGAATGCATCAATTTTCTTCCTGTCAGCTTTCTTTACTGTCACACCCATATGTAGTGATCAGGAATACAATTATGTGGATGATCTTGGGCTTTCTCATGAGCAAGTCTCTCCCTCCTTCATTTCCTTTTCAGCAAACTCAGATGAAACTTTAGAAGCATGGTTCTTTTATTAAAACTTAACAACTTACAGAACAATATAAATCAAAGTAATGTATTCCTTGAGATGTGCATTCTCTGCCCATGTGAAAAGTTGAATCCGAACTGAAACTTGCCTTCTCTCCCTTTCAGAAAACCTTCAGACTCCACCCTCAGGATCTCTTCAGCTGCTTGAAGGCCAGAAGGCAGGAATGCTGTTCACTTCAAATTGTGTCTGCTCATTTTGCCTGTCTTGAGTGGGTCAAGGAACTCTTTCTCCATTGCCTCTTCCTTCCACTCTAAAGTATATCTTTTTCCAACAAGGACTGGTGCTCATGCTTTGTTGAGAATTCAGTTTTCCTTGTTGCATACTTATGTTCTTTGTTTCAATTATATGTGTCATGCAACAGCAGATTTTCCTTTCACCTCTGTGCATGTTGCTTACTAGACTTCCTTGCAGATTTCATCTAGTTTGGTCATTACTGGCATTGCTTGCCCTTTGCTCTTCCAGTAGCTGGGTGAGTACCTTCTGACCTAGGAGTCCCTTCTTCTGGCACTATCTCTGGTTTCATGTTGAATTGTTTCATTATGCAGCCTTCCCCAACCTTGTCCCTTCCAGACATATTTGGACTGCAACACCCAGAATTCCCAGTCAGTGGCCCTGATGGATGCAGTTCAAATGCTTCTGAAGGCCACCAGGTAGGGGGAGGCTGTATTATAGGGTTTACAAAGTAAGAATCTTCAGAAGTGGCCATAGTCGCTTTCTGCACAATAATGTGAGTTCACTTGAGAGTTACTGCTGTTGTCTCCCTCACCAGTGTTGCCTTCAGTTACTGCTGCTGCCAGTAGCTGTCCTCCAGGACTTTCTGTGCCTCTATCACCATTAGAAGTATCTATCCTCTTCTCATGAAATGACCACATAGAATGTTTAAAGGGATGCCCACTGACCTTCTTTCTTCAGAATCCAAATAGCCCCTATCCACACTTTCAGGATAAACTGTGAAACCAACACCAGAGTTACAAGTATGCAACCATCTATGTTTTCTATGGGGTGGGATAGAAATGTAAATTGACATTTTAAATGAAATGAAAATATCTCCTACTATGTATCCTACAAAGTTTCTTTGTATTTAAAATATCCAGGCTGTGAAAAGGCATGCTGCAAAAAGCATCCAACTCCCTCTGGTGGTTTTTAAAAAGATCTGCTCATAGACACTTGTTTAAGCTTTTAAGGAAATCTTTCTCTAGCTTCCCATTAGGAAACATATGCTGGCACTGCCACCAGCCACATTAAAAAGAGCAACTCAGGTTACTATCGGATGTCATTTGCGTGTGTGCAGACGCAAATGCACATGTTCCCATCAGAGCAAACACAGAGGTTGAAAGAGGTGTACTTTCCCCATAATATACTATGCTTTTAGATTCTAATCAGAACTGCAAATACAGGCATAGCCTACAAGAAAAAAGATTAAAGGAGCTCAGTTATAGTATAGAAACTATAAATTCAAAGCAGCATTTTTTCAATCCTACTTTTATGCATTATTATTCTTTGCAAATCGTCAACTTTGCAAATGTCTGCACTCACAGATGCTTGTCTGTATCAGGCAGCATCAAAATTTTGACACGTGAGAAATCATGAACTAGGAACCACTGATAGTCTGACTTTACATGAATTTGTGTACTTCCTTTTTAAGACTGCCTGTGTTGGTGGCCACCACTGCACTTTGTGGTAGTCAACTGTATTTTTTTAACTATGTGTTAGGAGAAGTAGCACTATCTGTCCAGAGTTTCTACTATTCAGCCTCATTGGATAAGCTGATTCTAGTAGTATAGTGGTGTGGTTAAAGCTTCTCCACATCATGCATAATTTCATACACCTCTTGCATGTCTTTTCTTACTCATGCTTTTTCTAAGCTAGGCAGTCCCAAACATTGTAATCTTTCCTCATAGGGGACTCACTCCACCCTCTTGATCATTTTGGCGGCCACTTTCTGCAACTCTTCCAACTCTACAGTATCTTTTTGGAGCCACATGACCAGACCTTTACAGTGGTTTGCAGAAATATTTACCACATTGAGTTTTTCACATTTGCTTGTGTTACAACCTGGAATGGACATGGATTTAATTGGTATTATTATCGCTTGATGTATAAAAGATAAGCATCACTGTAGAGGTGCAAAATATGTTTACTGTGGCACAAAGTAGACAAAAATACCCCTTTTTGTTGGTTGCATAAGTATTTGCCAGCTTTGTTGTGACATGTCTAAACAAGGTCTGATACATCTCTCTGCCTCCAGAAGTCACATACTACAAATAGTTGAACGGAGGTCAACCTGTGTGCAGTTCTATTGCCACATGATCTAACATTAAATGCATCTGTTTCTGGAAGACCTCAGATAGCTTTATGAACACCAAGGAGATATCTCAACATCTCAGAGATAAAGTTCTAAAGATGCACTTATTCAAAAACAGTGTTCCAAACCAGGAACATTCCCAAGAGTACCATTAAATCTATTATTAAAAATGGAAAGAATGTGATTCAACCAAAACTCTGCACAGAGAAGACTCAGTGACGGAGTAAAGAGATCACTAGGGAAGCAACCAAGAGGCCAATGGTGACTCTGAAGAAGCTGGAGAGATCCACAACCAAAATGGGAGTAACTCTCCAAGGGACAACTATCACCCAGATATCACCCAGTGGTTGAATAACAAGAACTTGAATAGCCCAGTCAAAGACCAGACCTTAATTGCCCAGGAAGCATGGGCAAATACTGCCGGATCTAGATGCACAAACCTGATGGAGACTTACCCAGGAACACCTGCAGCTGTAATTGCTGCTGAATATGCTGTATTGACTCAGGAGTGGGAAAACCTATGCAACCAATAAATGCCAGTTTGTTTTTGTTTACTTAATTTTGGTGCCACAATAAAATATTTTGCATCTTCACGGTGTTGAGAACCTTGTACACATCAAGTAGTAACACCACAAAATGTGAAGTCAAAGAAGGGTGAACACTTCTGCAAGGCATTGTTCATACGTAGCATTCCAAATGTAGTTCGACCACTGATTTGTGCAATGGCATTTTGATACTGGCAGTTCGATTTCTGGTTATTTTTTAAATTAAAGTGCAACATAAAATCTGCCTTTTCCACAGTAGCCACACATTGAGATATGATTGATAGCGAGGTTTGCAAGAATTGCTTCCTCCCTGGCTGTGCCTGTGACCACATGCAGTAATGAGGGATCCTTGAACAAAAAAAATGTCTGGGGCTGCTCATGGCTGCAGAACACATGCATGCAGGCATTCAGAAAGAAAGCACCCTGAGAGCTGGAAGTCACCTGGCAATAGAGGGGATTTTCACATAGCAGCTGCCAATGGGTTTCAGTGGCATGAGACAGCTTCCTTAGGCTGACCTAGCAAATAAGTGATAAGTGAAAGTGAGTACAGAGAGGAAAGACTTTAGCGAGAGCAAGACAGTTCAGACTCATGCAGAATGACGACACAGAAGGGCACACAAAATCGCTAATTTGAGGCGACTTGCATGCAAGACTTTCTGTTTGAATCAGAAGCAAGAATTCTTCAACATTAACCTTCCCTGACTAGGTACTCTCTAGACAGGTTGGACTACATTTCCCATCTTCCCCATTCACCATGGCATTGGAGTTGCATATTAAAAATCTGAAGGCCACCAGAGGAAGGTTAGGATAATGAATACCTTAAAGGGAGATGTATGCCATTGAAATTGTGGGTATCTCGTTCATCTCCTTGGTATACACCTGAATTACGGGCGATGAAGCAGGTTGGGAGATGTCTAGAGCATAGGTGGAGGAGATCACGGGGTGATTCTGACCGAACACACTTAAGAGCCCATTATCGGGCCTATGCTGTGGTGGTGAGGATGGCGAAGAAGACATTCTTCTCCGTTTCCATTGCCTCCTCACAATGCCATCCGGCAGAGCTTTTTCGGGTGGTGCAGGGGCTGATACATCCGGGCCCAAAGAAAGATCTTGTGCCACCCTCGAAGGCCCGCTGTGATGACTTTGCCAAGCATTTCAGGGAGAAAATTGCTCAGATTCGCCACGAGCTTGACTCTGCTATTGAATCAGATTCTACTGGGGAGACGCCATCGATGCCGTCGAGTCCACAATTAATGGATGAATTTCAGTTGTTGTGGCCTGATGATGTGGACAAGGTGCTTGGACAAGTACGTCCTACCATTTGCTTACCAGACCCATGCCCATCTTGGCTACTTAAGAAAGCCAAGGACGGGATTGGGACCTGGATCCTGGAGGTGGTCAACGCCTCTTTAAGAGACGGCCGGGTACCTGCCCCTTTAAAAGGCATCCCTGGATCTAGAGGTGGCCACCAATTATAGTCCGGTGGCCAACATCCTGTTCCTGGGCAAGGTGCTAGAGCGGGTGGTGGCGGGACAACTCCAAGCACTCTTGGATGAAACTGATTATCTGGACCCATTTCAGTCCGGCTTCAGACCTGGGTATGGCACTGAATCTGCCTTGGTCGCCCTGTACGATGACCTGTGCAGGGAGAGAGACAGGGGGAGTGCATCCCTGTTAGTTCTCCTGGACCTCTCAGCGGCTTTCAATACCATCGACCATGGTATCCTTCTGAATAGGCTAGTGGGATTGGGAGTTGGAGGCACCGCGTGGCGGTGGTTCCGCTCCTATCTCAATGGCCGATTTCAGAAGGTGGTGCTGGGGGACTATGGCTCTGCGCCATGGCAGTTATGCCATGGAGTTCCGCAGGGGTCCATTTTGTCCCCTTTGCTATTTAACATCTACATGAAACTGCTGGGAGAGGTCATCAGGAGGTGAGGGCTGCGGAATCATCAGTACGCTGATGATACCCAGCTCTACCTCTCATTTTGCACCAATCCAGGTGAGGCAGTGGCTGTGCTGAACCAGTGCCTGGCCGAGGGAATGGGCTGGATGAGGGCCAATAAACTGAAGCTCAATCCAGACAAGACGGAGGTCCTGTTGGTGGGTGGCTCGGGCCTCGGGATGGGGGACTTGGGCCTTGTCCTAAATGGGGTTGCACTCCCTCTGAGGGACAGGGTTTGCAGCTTAGGAGTGCTCCTTGACCCTGAGCTGTCTCTAGAAGCTCAGGTGACGGCGGTGGCGAGGAGCGCCTTCCTTCAGCTTCGGCTGATACATCAGCTGCATCCCTTCCTGGAGAACGACTACCTGGCGACAGTGACACACGCGCTGGTAACTTCCCGATTAGATTTCTGTAACGCGCTCTACATGGGTCTACCCTTGAAGACAGTCCGGATACTTCAATTGGTGCAGAATAGAGCTGCCAGGTTGCTGACGGGGACTGAGCGTTGTTCTCATATAACCCCAGTTCTCCGTCAGCTCCACTGGCTCCCCATTGAAGTGTGGGCCCAATTCAAGGTGTTGGTTATGACCTATAAAGCCCTAAACAGCTTGGGACCTGGATATCTAAAGGAATGCTTGCGCCCATATATGCCCTCCCACCCCTTGAAATTAGCAATGAATGCCCTTCTCCGGGAATCCTCTGTGAATATTAGGAGGGTGAGTACCTGGAGGAAGGCTTTCTCTGCGGTGGCGCCCCATCTATGGAATGCGCTCCCCAAAGAGGTCCGCCTGGCGCCGCCATTATTTGTTTTTCGGCGCCAGGCTAAGACCTTTTTATTTAAAACTTATTTTAATTGCTAAATTATTGTATTAATTAGGATTTTAAAATTTTTAGCCGAGAATGCACTGGGGGTTTTTAAATGTTGTTGTTTTTTTCTTTTAAATTGTTATATTATTATTATTTATGTATGTTTTTTTGTATTCTTTGTGAGCCGCCCCGAGGCTTTGTTGCGATGGGAGCGGCATAGAAATGTTTTAAATAAACAAATAAATAAATAAATAAATAAATAAATCTCTGAGGTGAGTAGATTTCAGACATAAAACAGACAGTTAGAAACAAAGGAAGCGAAGATTCTATAGTGCCCATTAGTGAAAAGGGCAACGTGATATACAGAACGAAGCCTCAGATTCAGGCAGATGTAAATCTTTATCGCCGCATGGAACACATGGGGATGCTGAGACAAATTACTCTAACTTGCAAAGTCAAAATAAGTGCTAATGATAAGTAAGGAAATTGTCCTCTCTTTGGGCACAATCTGCTTGCTCTCCCTCTTCTTGTCACAAATATTAGTTGTTACAATCTTATGAATGTGATAAAATACATTCAGAGCAGTGCAATACATACAACTCTAAATCAGCCATCCCCGAGGTGGTGCCCTCAGATGCCTGGGACTGCAAGATACAACAGCCCCAACCCATGCAGCCAATAATCCAGGATGTTGGGATTTAGAGTCCCAAATGTCAGCACCAAGTTAAAAGGCTGATTTTGAATTTCACCTGTAACTTTATTTAATTAGATATCTTTCAGCACTTACATCACACTTAATTCTTCAAGCATACATGGATCGGCCATGAACAAAATATGCATAACCTAACACTTCAGCATATGTTCTGGAATTGGTAACATCTTGAATGTAACATGTAACATTGCATTACATATGTTCTGTATCTAGTGAAGGTAACAACTACTTCTTTATAGCACTTTTCATTCCCGGACTTCATTTTTACCTGGAGTAATATTAAATTTCAGAATTGTCACTGGGGCTTTGCATCTTATCAACTGCAAACCTATGTAATTGAACAGCTGTTGTTTAGATTCAGGCATATACAATTGCTGCATTTGGGAAAGGAACAGACAGACCTGTTTATCAAATTGCTCATACAAGCAATCTCACCACAAGGAGATGTATGTAATCATATTTGGAGCAGATTATCTGTTGCAGCAGGCCATGTGGTGAAAGGGGGAGGTTGTGTCCACACTATTCCACATCTAAGTATCTATTATCTGCCTTTCACTAAAGAGTTACCATAATTTCTTCATACTTAAAATATCTATTTAAACAAAGAACCAAAATGAGATGTTTTGGTTGAACCAGTCCTTCTAATTCCATCAGATATATAAAATGCTAAATCACTTGGCATCACTCAACAATGAGTCCAGAATTTGATAAATAACCATCAATTTCTCTGAAAAATCTCTCTTAAATTATTTCTTCTTTCTCAGAGCTTCTTCTATGCAGTGATCTTTGATCATCAACATATTCCAAATTTTGCTTCTCCATCAAGCAACACTGGGAATAACTTGTGTATTTTCCAAACTTTAGCCATCTTATATGTGCCACCAGTAAGATGCATACAACTAATACAGCATGATCTTTCCCAGCATGTCCATCTTGGCATTTACAATTATCTCATGCTGAGTATGTCCCTCATACTTTGGGCTATGTCCAACCAACCAATCTGAATGCAGTCCAACAATATGTGGGCAATTGTGCATCTTATCCTTCCTCATCTCCAGCAGAAGTCTAATGTGTCTGCATACAATGCAGTTGATTTCACAGATGCATAATGCCATATACCAAGTTTGCCTTTGTCATAGCATCCCCCAAACTACACCTTAGACTATTAAAATCCCACCCTGCTTCTGTTATTGTAACCAATATTTTTTCTCAATTTTGCATTGCTGAGTTGCTCACATTAGCTGTCTCTATTATTATTTTATACTGTGTTGACAGAAGTCATCTTTTGCTACAAATTCTTCGAAAAACTACTAATGGTCTATTTATAGTTATTCATCTGTTAGTACTTTACAAATATAGTTTCTAGCTTGCAGAAAGTGAAAAAATTAAAAGCTGCACATTAAAGTTTCTATGAGCAATACAATCATAAAACAAAACTGTGCTTTGAGATATAAACATCTTAAAGCAGGCAAAGCAGCTCTTATCCAGTTATTGAAATCTTTAGGCTCTCTTGTGCTTTATAATCCAGTCATCTTAGGGATGAAATTTCACAGGTTATATGATCTATATAAACTATTTGACCCATAACTTTGCCATTATCTCTCTGGTCTTCTAAGACTGAACTGTTTTCTTTCCCCCTGAGGACTATCCCATACCCAGTTTCTCAAGAGACTATCCACCCTTGCCTGTTTATCAGTCAGGGCAGCATATATTTAAACATGCAAAACTCTGAATAAATGCCTCCAGTATTACTGCGTGATAATAATATGTAATCATCGGTATTGGTATCCTACCTTGTGATATTTGCTGCTGTTTCCCACTTACTTTAATTCTAGGCATTTTGTCATTTCATATATATATATATATATATATATATATATATATATATATATATAAATTTCTGTCTTATTTTATGTAATGCATTCTATAGAGTCTTAACTGGAAGAGTCAAAAAATGGACAAGCACTTTCATTTTAGTGGCCATTTAGATGCCAGGCCATTTAGATGCCAGGAAGCATTTCTTGACAGTTAGGACCCCGAGGGTGTGGAATGGGCTTCCACGAGAGGTCGTTGAGGCCCCATTGGTGCGGGTGTTCAAAGATAGGCTGGACACGCACATGGTGGGCATGTCGTGAGCGGAGCCGGCTGGTGCCAGAGGTCAGGTCAGACTAGATGGCCCGGGAGGCCTCTTCTGACTCGCTCTGTTTCTGTGTTTCTATTTTCACTATAGCCATTCACCCAAGCCAATAAATTGGAAATTTAATCTGTTTGGTAATATCTGGTATACCTTCCTCTAATATGTACTCTAGAAGACCTTCAAATTAATTTGCAATATTATTGGACATCACCACCCTACACTTCTTAACAACTACAGATGCACAGTAACAATCACTTCAGTGCATGGCCACATGCTACTGAATGGTCTCTATACAGCTGCCTGCATCTCACAGCTACCAAATAGTAATCTGCAGGTGCCCATAATTACTCTGCAGCATACTCTGGATCCGAGTGTAATTTTTTAATCTTGCTCTAGTAAGTCTTAGAGTGGGATAATTCTTTGCTTGTTTACTATCACCTCATATATGGATCTTAGGAATGTTACTAGACATCAGTGAAATTTATATCATACTTGAATGTAAAAGAAAAGTTCATTCATTCCATGAAAAGCCAGAATGGTGTAGTGGTTAAGAGTCTGAGACAGGGACTCAGGAGATCTGGGTTCTAGTCCCCACCCAGCCATAGAGCTTGCTGGGCAACTTCAGGCCAGTCACAAACTCTAAGCCCAACCTACCTCACAGGGTTGTTATTGGGAGGATACAACTGAAAGAAGGAGAATATTTAAGCTGCCTTGAGTTGAAAGGAAGAAAAAGGTATTTAAATATAGTAAATAAACAATAGGAGGGAGGGAGGGAGGGAGGGAGGGAGGGAGGGAAGGAAGGGAGGAAGGAAGGAAGGAAGGAAGGAAGGAAGGAAGGAAGGAAGGAAGGACAGATGTCAATCAGTCCAAGTCTATTAATTCTAACAAATCACTGGTTAATCTCAAGCTATCAAATGTTCATTGGAGATGGAGGATGGACTATATATATTAATGCAGTAATTCCAGAATGGAAACAGCACCTCAGTTACAGATTAACCCATGACAAAAATGATCATCATAGCTCTCACTTTACTCAGGTTGCAGAAAACAAAAAAAAAATTGGATGAGCTCATCACCAAGCAAAATTACCATCTAACATTAAAGGTAAAGTCTAGTGCCAACGACTGCCAATAAAAAGATGAGCTTAATGTGAAGAGTAAGTAGGCTGAGTACACTTGCCTCCACACTGTATCTTCCACTGCCATCATTAAACTTACCTTTCCAAAGGGAAAATAGGTAACTGCTAGAACATCCACAGGGAAAGGCAGGGGATCTAGAAGAGTGCTAACAGCAAGAAATCCACTAGTACAGAGCATAAAGCTGGAAAATGTAGCTTATTAAATGAAGGAAATAAAATGGATTTTAGATACAGGAGTTCCAGGTTAAACCCTTGCTTGGCCATGACAATTAGAGAGCAACTTTAGGCAAGGCTTAATCTTTAGCCTAAATGATTTCATAGGGAAGAAAAGACACAAATTGGTGCAGTGATTAAGAGCATGGATTCTAGTCCCTGCTCAGTGATGGAGCCAACTGGATGACTTTGGGCCCGTCACTGATGTCACAGGGTTGTTGTTGTGGGTGTAAGACTTTGAGCAGCAGGAGGAAAATGATGTAAGTTACTTTAAGATTGTTTCAAAAAATAAAAAGTTGGGAAATAAATCTATTATGTAAATAAATTTATAACTATAGTAAACTGATTTGCATACTATAAAGTATCTTAAAATCTTCTCAATGCACTTTTTGTGTGTCAGTCAAAGCAGAGGATTCAAATCAGCCATGAGCTGCAATGTTGTGACAGCAGCAGCAGGTCTCTCCTGTTCAACATTTCAGGCTACACTGGGACTTACTAATCTTTGTTCTGCTCAATCATGTTCCTAATAACTGTTGAAGAACCCAGAGGATTTTGGAGCCTGGAAAAAAGCCCTTTAACTAAATCAGAGCAGCCCTGATAACATCGCTTCAAACACTGGACAAGAAATTTAGCCCACCCTATTCTGTGCCATTTCAGAATGTTGCATAAAACATCTCTATAAATGGACACCTAGGACTGCAGGGGGCACAGTATTTTCTCTCTCACCTCAAAAGTTTCCATTTCCATGCATATGATCATGGAGAAGTTCTTGACATGGTAAAGTCTTGAGAACAAAGCATCATATGCTCTCTGAATCAGGCCTAATTAAATACTGAGGAAGCTGGATTTATTTACTTTTTCACTTGCTTCAAGTTTTCCTTCCATCTGGACCTAAAGAAATAGGAATCCTGAACATTAGCAACTAAGAAAGAATTTGGTATATAGTTTTTAGAACAGAAGACTCTATTGCTTGGGCAGAAAGAATCTTGCTTCAAAAGTGCAGTGCTTATGTAACTAATACCACTGGAAACCGAGGTTTTGCAAGCTTTAAAAAGTGTGGTTAAAGCTGTAAGATTCATAATATCTTGTACAATGAATCAATGTTCTGCTGCTGGCACAGGCACTCCATGGAGGGAAATCCAGCCAAGCTACAAGGCATTTTTACCTGTCCAAGGGTGGCATCAATCGTTATGTTTCTTGAAGCATAAAACTGAATGGACTGTATTTTAATATTTAAATTCCTTTTTTTTTTTTTTTTTTTGTGCAAAAGCTGGTTCATTGTCCCAGTCTACAGCTATTTGACTTGGCCTTTGTGTATTGCACCACACCCTGACACATACTGCATAAGTCATGGCATATTGTTTCATTTAAATGAGTGCATCATGATAACACAATTTATTTGCTTGCTTCAAAGATAACTCTATAATGAAGGTGTGATCTGATTGCCTGGCCTTGACAAGCTCCTGACAGGTTGCAGCCCTAAAGACAAACAACCTTAAAAGCAAACAAGAAAATGTGAAGGGAGAAAGAGGAAATGGCAAATAATCCCATCCACCATCACAACCACTTTAGGGTACAGCTGGGAGCATCATGACTTCGACAGGTGCATTCATTTCGAGATGAAGAGCACCTACTGTAGGATTTCCAGAGATCAGGTTGAAACTGTTGTTTTCCACAAATTCCCATATACAAAATTTACCAACTCTTCTTGTATAAATTGAAATGGACTAATAGGTAGCTAAGAAACTGGACAAGACTCCTCCTTCCTATCAAGCTAGCCTGCTCTAAATTGTTATGGTTCTTACCAGTTTTGGGTCAGAGGCATTTCACATGCACCTTGAAAAATGTACATGCTAAAACTGAATCAAGGGCATTTCAAAATAGCACTTTTTAGCAGCCTTCAGGCAGGAACTTACAGGATAGCATGCAAGATGGCTTTTTAAGCTGCAGAGTTCTAATATGAACATCTATTGTTTTTCTAGAAATGTAACTTCTAATCCAGAGGTTTGCAGTAAAAGTTGTAATCATAAAATGGCACTCTCCATTCACAAGAATTTAATAAAGTAAAAAAGAATTTGAAAAAATAAGAATGGCTGCAAGTGTCTTCTGGCAGGGTACAAATAACTCTGCCATATGGGCAAGAAGAAGATATCATGATGCTGGAGGACTTTTCCTTCCAACTGTGATGGATGTTACACACATTTCTTTTTGTAAGGTTTAGTAAGATGTTTTATTTGTACACATGGAAAATGTAGCATATGCTGTGTGGCTAACATGTTTTTGGTGCATCTATCTTATAGGTACACGTGCCAGGGACCTGAAATTGATTGTAATTCCCTGGATTGTGCATGTGGTGGTAAATATACATTGTTTGATGCCCTTGCACTTGACAGTACTGGGACTGCTTCCTGGCTTGCAGTCTGTTTGGCTTGATGGTAAACAGCTCTTAGGAACATTATTACTAGAAGCAAAGGATGGAGAGGTGCAGGGTGACAAACCTATTGGAGTCATGATAAACAGGAGAATGTAAAGCAGGGGAAACAGAACTGCGCCATGGAGAGGATAGGTGGCATCTAGTCTGTTGTCATGCTCTGTATCCATCTCTGAATGAATGATGATATATTTTCATTTGCTGGTGCTGCTACTAATCAGCATGGTGAGGGGAGTAAATAAATCAAGTATGAATCTAATGCAAGCTATTAACAGCAACTGTTCATAACAGAGAAGCTATCAGAACCATCCAGAATACAAGCAATTCAATATAGCTTGTACAATCTGGGTTATATATTGAGGGTTATACTTGTGCACAAGATGTTTCTAGGCAATTTCACTATGTATGCTGAAATCAACTACTCAAATACAGCTTAACACAATTAACATTTTCACTCCAACATATCACACTATGTTGGAAAAAGTATTTCCAGTTAAAGTAATGTTAGGATAGAAGCACTAACCTGCTTAGTCTGCTCAGTGTCTTCTAAGAGCTTATATCCCCAACTCCCTGCAGCTTGAGGGTGAATAAAAAACTACTGTTGTCTTCCCTCAGAGACCCATGAATACAATAGGATTTTAGAATTCTCTCAGATACAAAGCTCCTAGCCTGAAGGCTGTCAGTGGTCTGACTGATAACTGGAATAGGAAGTTACCCTCTGCCACTGACAAAGTGAATTGTGCTCTGTCTGCTTCTATGGATTCACATATCTGCTCCAGCAACAAGAACCAATTAAGTTTTATTTACAAGCAATAACTAATAGGACATTCAACCAGTCCAAATTCTTTTTTAGTCTGAAGAACTGAGAAGGCCTTTACACATCAATCTTATTTTTGACTCTGCACTCACAGTTGTAGACATAGGCAATGAGTACATGAGCAGATGCTGCTATATCCAACTGCTATATGATCCAGTATCCTCATATCAGGCTGCTAACACCAGAAATATTGTTTATACAAAGATACATAGTCCAAATTCAAGAAACCATTTGGGGCATCTACAGCTTGAACTGCATGCTACTTTAGCATTCAAGCCATTTAAAATTAGTCAGTCCCATCTTATTCTCTAAAAAAATGTTTGAGGTCTAGGGCTGTTCTAATACAGTTCACGATGCTACACAAGGAACACTTTATGGCCTCAGCATTATCCCAAATAACATGGGGAAGGAAGGAACTGGGAAAAACCCAACACCGCAAATTTGATGGCAAATGTTAGTCCTATTGCAGATGTACAAGCGTGACTTCCCCCTAGTCTCTACATAGCGGTGTTGGTGTCCTTGAGGTGAGTAGGACTGCACCTCCTATTCTCCCCAATCAGCATGATCAAATTTATCTTCCATAAATGAAACAGAACATTATACTAATGCAATTCCTTTTTAGAGGCAGATTTATTTGGATCTCACTAAAATACATGGTCAAAGGTTCTTTTATGAGGATGGAATTAAAACCAGTTTCCAAAATACACACAGAGATCCATTTGAATGCTGAAACAATTCAATCATGGGCTTGGGACCAGGATACCTTGAGGAATGCCTTTTTCCCTATTTGCCCTCCCACCCCGAGATCGGCAACAGAAGCCCTCCTCCAGGAACCCTCTGTGAAAGATGTCAGGAGACAGAGTACCCAGAGTAGGGCCTTCTCTGCAGTGGCACCTCGACTATGGAATGTGCTCCCCAGAGAGGTCCGCCTAGCGCCATCATTATATGTTTTTTGGCGCCAGGTTAAGACCTTTTTATTTAATCAATATTTTAATATGTTTTAATATTGAATGTTATTATTGTATTTGCAGCCAGAGTAGGTTGTCAATTTATTTATGCTGGTAGCTATTCAGAAACGTTAGTAATTGGATGGCATAAATAAATTTTATTTATGCATGCATGCATGCATAAATAAATAAATAAATAAGGGGCATTTTGCAAGCAGTCATGAGTAAGAACATTAGCATCCACTGACACTTTGCTAAACAACAAAGGAGTGCTGGCTCCATTCTTTGGTTGTTAACTGTAATGACTGAACCCTGAAAACTGGGTTGTTGAGGGAGAAACAACCCAAAGTTTTAATCTGAGAACAGCCCATGAGTTAAAATTGCTTTTTCCTCAACAATCCAGAATTACATGTCCAGCCATCACAGCTGTTTGGCAAAGAAAAAGAAAGCAGAAGCCAGCATGCTTGCTTACAAGCTAAGCCAATTGTAGCTTATATAGTATCACAACAAATGGAAAAGAAAGTGAACTAGAAACAATTTAAACCATGAGGACATATTCCAGAACCAACCTTTGCTTATTCAATAAAAACTCAACAACTATAGGATTCTTTTGTGTTAATTTAATCATACAAATATTCATTTATACATTAAGGAAAAAGCATCTTTGTTTTCCCCCACAATGTGCTATTATAGGATTCTCCCCAGACTCAATTAAGCAACACACCATCCTGCTCTACACATGCACTCCCCCCAGAGAGAATAAAGACAGGCTGCAGAATCAACCATTCACTCACACAAGAGAAAAAACAATGAAAACCCAGACATGGGACAGCGTGCATTTCTTAGCCCCAGAGAACTTCGGCTATACTTGTACCTAGAGAGATTCAGGATGTGCTCATCTGCAGCTGGGGGAGGGATGAGTATACATTCCCAAATCCTTGACGCATCACATCATACCCTTCACTTTTCCCTTCCACAAAACGGGCAACAACATAGGATCATACTTCTAGTGCAGGACTGATATCCTCCCGTGAACAGAGACAATGCCTGTTTTCAGCCAGAGGGTATGAAAACCTGCCCAGTTTCCTAGTGAGGGGTCTGGGAGCTCTTCCATCTCAGGCTAGAGTCATATTCTCAGATGCAGAAGTTACCAGCATATTGTTGAAACCAACAGCTTGGGCTATGGTTAAGTTAGCATAAAAAGAGAAATCTTGAGAATAATATAAATGAGAAATTCAAACATCCCTTTATTAAATTACTTCTTCCCCTCAGGAATCCATCATAATTTTTTTGCAGAATGAATCACTTGGGAAACAAGGAGGCACAGCCAACCACATTTGCTACATAAAGCTGGATGAATTCTGCGTAGCAAGGATCCACAACTAAATTTCTAAAAGCAGGAACATTTAGCTTCCTCCAGGACCAAGCAGTACTACATTGGCAAAAAGGGCTGGGGGTTATTTTAGCAATATTTTTCTACAGATCATATAGGAGGGACTAATGTTTGAATATGGTGTGAGCTTTTATTTTGCTGTAAATACAACAGCCTGAGAGCCACTCACAGCTTTCAACTGCACACATTAGTGATAATCTAAGCACTTATGTCAATTCAAAACATGACAGCATACACAAATTTCCACAACCTAAAAAGGGCTTTAGTCCTAGGTGCAACTTAATACTGTCACCCTTCTCAACAAAGGACCTGTGCCTTTATGATATGCAATAATTCTACAGGTTCAGGCTACCCATTATTACACCTCCATGCCTTGTATTGCTACATCTGGGAAGTTTCTGCTTGCCACACAGTTGTTAAAGCCATTGGGGATGAAATAAGGTAGCACCAGCTTTCCCTGATGATTATGAAACAAGTATTATGTGCTTCCACAAATCAAACCTTTGTGTCTGGACATAATGTTGTCCTTAACTGTTCAAGTCTGGAAGTGCTGCCATGCAATCAACATGATTTTTTCATCAGTCATTCCTACAGCTCCAAAATCATCATACATACCTTAAAATTAATGAACTTAAATTTGAGTCTTAACAGGTCCAAGCAAATAATGAAATAGATTTTATCATCATGGGAAAAATATTTGACAAAAGAAACCAGAGACAGAGTAGAGAGAGCAATTTAAACATCCTCCCACTGTCATCACTGCAAGAATCATCACCCTACTCAGAATACATGCAAACAGGTATGAGCGCTTTGTAACTATTTATTCAGAGATCATCCACAAAGAGAAAAACAATGTTTATCCCCTAAAAGATTCTCAGGAACTAATGACAATTGAAAGGACAACTGTTCACTGCAACCCACCTGAGCAGCGGCTCTGGCTTTTGCTTTCTTCACTGGAGTGACTGTTTTATTGACAAGAGTCACTTCTACTCAAGTGTAAGCAGACAGCCTTTGAGACGACTAGTAGAGACCAGACATCCTAAATGCTTTAAGAGAACAGCAGCTGACAGTAAATATCAACGTTCCTCCTGTGTGTGGGGGGATGGGGGGGCAATACAGTCTGCACCGTAATAGCTGACAGATTAGATCTGTGAAGTCTGTCAGTAACTGGTCTGAAGAGAAAACTGAAGCCAGTTTGACTTGGTTTGATAAACAACAGTTGATATTGTCACCACTGCAAGACTTCCAATGTGGATAACCAGAGCACATGTGAACAACACACACACACACACAATCCATATTATGTTTACCTGCATATAAAGTTGCTTTACCAGAGCAAGGAAAAAAAATAAAACCACTTGAAATCAATCAAAATGACTAATGCTATACATAATCAGTTTGTACTGTCTATTTTGCATTTGGTAAATACATTGTTTAAAGTGACTGATACATTACTTGGAGAGCCAATGTGAGGAAAGGATCAAGAAGTAAATGAAGATGTATCTTATTTCCTATGCTTCCATTCTTTACCCTCTTAAGATTAGCTGCTTCAATAACATTGCCCAGTGTTCACAGTTATGTTGATATGTGCTTAAATTGGATAGATGGTAACAAAATTAAGTCATAAAAGTTTTCCAAAAGAACAGACATACATTAGATGGTCAACTGGTATCAGAAGATTGAATACCTGAAATGCCCCCTAGGATCCCAGCCAGAATTGTTTAGACTCTGCAGGTGCTATTCATATGTTCTGGTGGGAAGTAGGTTTGTGATCAGCTATAGAACATTTAAAAGACCCTTTACACCAATCAATAAGATAAGGTGGCTTAGAATATGTTACTTTGGGCCCAGTATCATCTGCATTACAATCACTGTGACATATTCATGTACTCATTACCCTTTCAAATAGAGTAGGCAGCTTGGTATTTTGAGTGAGATGAAAGGAAGAGGGCATTGCATATTATTCTATCTTTGGCAGATGGCTGCTGTGGCCTAGTTCAAGTTTCTGAATTAGACAGAGCCCCCCTCCTATTCTCTTGTTCTTTCAAAGTCTTACACTGATGCAAACCCCAAGAATTTCAAGAGACCATGTTCTCATACTTCTCCCTATGAAACTGAACACTTTGGCCTCAATTATATATGGCTATCATTCTTCATGGGCTGCAAACAGTTGGACCTAAGTCAGTTCCATCCTTTCAATACACATGTGTGTGTGCGTGTGTGTGTACACACACAGATACACAGAGCTCAGTCTAGAAAACCAAAAGTTAAGAGAAGCTGAGGAACAGAATTACTGTAAGAGGCAGTTGATGATTCCTTTTCCTATATGTTCAAAGCAATATGGATTCTGCTAACAAAGTATGTATTTTTATCCCTAAAGAATCAAACTGATGAATTTTACACCTAGATGTGACATGAAAACATTATAACTGATGCTCTACCATTCTAGAAATCAAATTTCTTCTTGGCACAAAACTTACACATACATGCATAGCTGTCTCAAAGACAATTACTGTACATTAATGAACATGGGACTATTTCAATATGATAACTATTCAGGGTAAGCTTTGGAAATCTAGTAAGAGCATGTGCTTGTTTCAAAGCACAAGACAAACTTCTTACATTACTTCAGACCTCTTGCCCTTTCCACTTTCTCACCTAAATGGCAAAACTGGATCTGAGCAACTTTATCAAACAGAAAAGAACAAGCAGATGACTAATGCATATCATACCCAGAAGAATTATGTCAACAGTAGATTTCAAGGTAAATAACAAAAAAGGTGTTAACATTCATGGATCTGGATACTGATAAAGCTAAAAATGTATACCAACCAACATACAAACAGCAGCTGCATTAACCAAGAAAATGCTAAGCAAGCTTCCATTTCATAGCAAGCACACCTCCATAAAAATGCACGCTGTCCCTTTAAAAATAGTTATGAACAAGAAACAAAAAATTAACATTTGCTCAGACTACAACCGCTCTGTAGGCAAAATATTCTTTTTCTTTTTAAAAAGAGATGGCTTTTCCATTTTAAACTTTTTTTAAAATTTCTTTTAGGCTACCTAATTAACTGTGACAATGACTTCTAAACAAAACATTGGTGTTTCTCTCTCATAGCACTGAACAGCACTCCTGAAATTCAGCATTCACACATGCATACTTTAGTTTAGTTTTGTTTTTTCTGGAAACAACTAGTCTTAAGTTATTGTTTGTTTTCTTCTTATCCCAGGATATGGAGACCAAGAAGGGGGTTCATGCTGTATCTTCTCTAAACCACCAGAACTCCCCCTCCCTCCCAAGTGCGTTCTTTGTCAAATTTTCTTCACGACGATACCCGTTTTTGTTTTTAAGACTGTCCAAAGGGATAAGGACCATGAAAACCCTGGAAGAGAATTAGAAACAAAAAATTAATTTCAATAGGGAGTATAAGATGAGCAATGTTGCTCTAACACCTTCCCAATCCAAAATCCCAAGTGCTTGAAATCAACCATAGCCTAGGTTCCAAAGCCATTTTGTATTCCTTGGATAGGTGTACATATTTTAGACTAACCCCTTTCACATTTCAGTGTGATACTTCACTGTGTATAGACCAAAATAAATACTGAGAGTGCCATTCCTTTGCTATCTACAATATTTAATAAACTGTACTGGTCAATAGAAATATATGCAACACTGACACAATCATTGGAAACATACCTCCAGTTTGGGATGTTTTGTACATTCAAGCACTTTCATATTATTTGAAACACTTTAACAATGCAAACATTAAGTACCTTCCACACCTCTGAAAATCCTGACAGGCCATATTCATAAACTCAGAACAGCTCTTGACCCCACAGTTTATATACACAAACACACAGGCAAAGAGATGCACAGCTGCTCATGAGGCTTGAAGGGTGGTTCTGTGCCCCCAGTCAGGGATCCCACAATGAGCAGCAGACCTCATACACGTTTTGTGGCAAGCAGGCATTAGTACTATTAGCACATCCAACCCTGTTCAAATTCCAATAGATACTTACAATAAGCTCCCACACGCTTTATTTGTAATAAGACAACTTCCCCACTTAAGCCAAGGCAAGCAGTATTAGTATTAAAACATGCTTGTATTAATGTAAATGTTAATGTGTTAGTGTTAATGTTAATGCTTGTGTTAATGGTAGCCATTAACTTGCCACTATGGGTAAAGCACACATAAATATGCTGCTGTTGTCATCACGCTCCTCCTCCTGCTCCTCCTCCTCCTCTATTTCTATACCACCCAATGGCTGAAACTCTCTGAGTATTTAGTATAAATATGCCACCATTTGCTTTCTTGGATTTTTAAAATCAGAGTCATGCTCCTTTACTCTGTTAAATCATTATTCTAAAACTGTACATACATCAAACAAATCCTCTCTATGACATAACAGACACATTTACTTTCTATTTTAACCCACCTAACAAGCTCTGGCACAAAACAAAAATAATAAAAACTGCTTTTAATTACACTGTACTGGGTTCCAGCATCAACTTTCAAACCCCAGAACTACCACATTTTAGGCATTCAAATAATTGGGCATTTTGCATTATTCACAAAGTATAAACTAGGAAAAGCAAATAATATATTTTAACCTTCAAATCCTACATTGGTATGTAGAACTTACTGCAAGAACCTATTTTTAAAAGAGGGTAGATTCAAGACGAAAGTTTTCTAGCACGCCACTTCAGAGCTAGTTAGCTGTGAATCATACCACGCAGAAATTTATAATCTGAAAATCCATTGTTTCACACTCCAAAAATAATACATCTTTAATAGATCTAGGAAATTAAATTAATGAGGAAAATAGCAAGAGAAAAGTCAGCTACACTGTATACTATGCAATAGCCTTGGTTTTTGTAGATACCATAAATCACCTTATTTGCTGAAGGATGCATAGAACACCCATGTTTTAGAAAATGCCTCAAAATATCTCCATTTTGGTTGGGCATGTTAAACACAATGACTTTAGAGCATACCGAAGAATAGACCAAGAAATCTGATGTAGGAACTAAAAGGAACAACAAAAATGTCTCTTAATCAATTTGTGCTCTTCATTGAAGGAACATGTTCCTGAATTCTAAAAACTATAAAGTTTTTCTTTTAAAAATAGAAAGAGGATTAGATGAAAGTACTACTAATTTATTTGAACTCTTTTATTCTGCGGTGCTTAATATTTCTATGCTGTGAGTTGGTAAATGTTGTGGGATCCTAAAATAATGAAGCATTACTGAAGCTAATCAGGCATAGATCTGATCAGCAATCTAGATGAGAAACCACTGGAAAGAAGCCTCTTGTAAGAGACAGATAGACATGATTTTTATAATTACTGTCTGTATTAAACAAAGCAAGCATATATAAAGTAAGTATAAGATGAAACTAAACATATATTTCAGTGCAATATTGTTCAGTCCCCAAACATTGCATTGGTATGGTAAATGTTTGCCACCCATTCTTCCTCTTTTCCAAGAAGCGTAAGTTGGAATGCTTAACTTTTTATAAGGATGTTTAAGCTGCTGATTTAGTCTGCAGTTGCCAGATTTCTTGGCAAGAACTCTTGGACAGTGAAACTTCTTTTTACAGAAAATTTAGCTTGACTCTACAGAAAATTCAAAATCCTGGAACAGAAAATAGCAAAAGTATTATAGTTGTTCTGTGTTCTCATTTGCATGACAACTAAAAATTAACATAAAATTGTATTTCTGAAGAATCATTACTGATACACCTAGTAGAATTCTTTGGGTGCTCCCCTCTTACTGTGTGTTAAGTATAAACATTTCAACACAGGTAGTTTCTCCACATACAGGATTTTATGTATTCATTCATTCATTCATTCATTCATTTTTTGTAAAAGTGCCTCTCCATTCCCCATGTTGTGAAGTAGTACAAACTTGGAGAAGGCAGTTATCACATTATTTTCCTGAATGAACAGATGAATTGTGGGGAAGAGCTTTGAGTTACTGAATTATATTTGTGTAGCATACTTTGACCAAAATAAAGTACAAACTGCTCTGTTCTGTTTGTATTCAGTTTACGTAAATGATTCAGAAGAGCTTAAGGTAGTTTGAAGAAGCACTGACAAGGAAGTGATGAGAAAGAAAAGGTGATTGAATAGTGTTATCTGAGGCTGCCATCAGTGTAAGCATAAAGACTTTTGTTTTGTTTTGCAGCCGTGCATAAAAAGTGAGTGTCATATATATAATGTGCACTTCCCTTTATTCAAACTCCATGACAAGCAGAAATGAAATCCTGCATTTCCTCTCCAAACTTTTTAGGTGACATCTACACTGGGAGGGAGACTGGTGCCAGGATAGGATAATGGAGCAAATATATGCTCCCTTCAGAGTAATGTTTCCTAGTTAACAGCAATACAGTAGCAACTGGTATGGTGTTAAGAGCCAAACGCTACCCAAGAGACTCAACAGAAGTGGTATGCTTTTTTAGTCCAGTCCTATCTTGTTCACCCAGTCCCCTTGTATTAAATGGGTTTTAAGTTCTTGAAAGTGTACATACAGTTGTAGTCATCAAGTCTAAAATATTGAATCCTTAACTTCTTTACTGACTCAATGTGCATAACTCTTAGTACTTAGAACATGACTTGTTCTAGAGATTGTTGAACTGATCCACTGTGGGTGGTGGGAAATAGCAAGAAAGCCACTCGGCAACTGCAGCAAAACCCCCTTGCTGCTGTTGGTATGCTCACCCATGCCACTACCAGTGACATCCACTTTACTGATGCATTCTGCTTTGGACTGTCCATCAGTGGCTCCTACACCTTTAAAAAAAGACAAAGAAATTGCATACATTTGTATTGCACATTTGGTCAATACAAAATTGTGCAATTTCTTCATCATTTTTAAAAGAATTCCCACCCTTTAAGTTAAAAACAAAAGGGACAAAGCTTTTTTCTGCCAAAGGTGGTGGCAAATATATCTTTTCCCTTTTTGGAGGTGATCCTCTAGTTGCTTAGTCTTGCACTGACTGTATCCACCTTTTCCACATTTCCACTAGTCCCCAGATACTTTGGAAAGGGGAGATCTATGTACAGTGGTACCTTGGCTCATGAACTTAATCAGTTCCAGGACTCTGGTCATGACCCAAATTGGTCATGAGCCAAGTTAAATTTCCCCATAAGGTTCAATGTAAATAAGGCTAATCCGTTCTGTAACTATTTTTTTTTTAATCAGAAAAATGTGAAGCAAAGCAACAAAGAACAACAAATATTGCGGCCATCTCCCCTCCCCCACAACACGACAGCAATTGTGCCCGTCATCCCTGCACGCACCTGTCATCCCGGCTCACTGGGCAGTGAGAGACAGGCGCAAAAGCGGGCACACCTGGGGGGGGAGGCGGGCGCAATCATGCTGGGGCGGGAGAGATAGCCAAGATCGTGGTTGTACTCCTGCAGGAAAGACGGGCACAATCTCGGCCATCTCCCCCTCACACCCAGCACAATTGCAGCCATCTCCAAGTAAAAGGTTAGCTTAAAAGGCTACAGATGGTATAAGTCAGATGAATGGATGAGTCCTCCTCAAATTGTCCAGGCCATGAATAGTCAGCAAAGTGCTAAAAATCTAAGTGTTAGGTCAGCCAAAATTTCTAAGATTCATCTTCAATTTAAAATGCTCCCATGGTTGCTGAAAAACAACTCATTAAACAATAAAGCAGGTGTATTTTAAACTTTGTGATTTCCACTACACTTGGTATCAAAAGGCTGTTTTATCTGTTCAAACATTAGTGATTAAATCATACTGTTGCTGCACATCTTAAGAGTGATAGACTACATAGAACAGATCAGAACAGAACAGTTGAAAGGGGCCTATAACACCACAGAATCCTGCTTCATTTCTCCATGTGGTCACCTATCCAACTGCATCCCATGCCTTTCCAGATTAGCAAAAGTGACTTGACATGCTAGCTCAATGTATAACTATGCAGGCCCTTAATATACACCCTCTAATATAACTGGGTCCTATGTGATAGAATCCAATTATGCTATCTATTTTCCATGAAACTTTTATCATCTGTTTAAACCAGTGATTGTCACATTCTGTACTAATTATTTTTTCCCAAAATTAGATATCTACTGAATGAAGAAATAATTCCTATTGTTTGCCTTGCTCCTATGATTTCATGCATGTTTTGGGAGTGTAAGGGTATTATATACATATGCATATTGTAGTATTGTGAGGTATAATTATCTTAATATCCTGTCTCCATACTATTCAAAGTTCTGTAAACTACTTTCATGTCCCTTACTCTAAATTCAAAAGGCCCAAATCCTTTAGCCATTTCTCAAGTGGAATGTGTTCTAATCTCTTGATCATTTGAATTACCTGTTGTGTACATTTCTGCTCCAGTTCCTTCCCAGTCATAAAATATGTATATATTTCCTGTCCATTTACTTTCTAGTTAAAAATGTGCAAATTTGAGGGGCAATTAAAAACCTCCTTAGATGTTGCAAAATGGGATGGAGAAAATAGGATGTCAGCAACAGCAAGACTTAAAGCTGTCTTCTAGACAAAGTGGCCCTATACACTCTGTCCCATTCAGTAACTGACTCAGGGTTTTGTTTTTATCCTTTTTTAGAATTGTCAGAGAACTGCAGTAACTGCAGGAGTAAGTATGCCAAAAGAGGAAGGGGGGGATTTATTTATTTAAAACTTCTTTTGACCATCCCTTACCATAGTCTTGGGACGGTTTAACAGTAAGACCAAAAAAAAAAAAAAAAAAACTACACAGCATCCTAATCAAATTCTAACAATAAAACCCATATTAAAATAAGTCAAACCTTAAAATATTGGAAAAATAAAAAGGTTTTAGCCTGGCACTGAAAAGAATAAAATGACAGCGCCAGGTGAACCTCTCTGGGGAGTGTATTGCACACTAGGGGTGCCACTGCGGAGAAGGCCCTTCTTCAGGTAATCACCCTTTTAATCTCCTTCAAGGAGGACTCCCTGAGAAAGGATATCTTCCCTTTCTGAAATAGTTGGACTCCCAGAGAAGTGTTGAATATATGGAGGTCAGTGAGAACTTCAGAGGAATACATTGCTAAGTGGAAGATCTTATTAGTAAACACATTTAATGGATCTACTCTCCTCCTACACACACACTTTATGTTTGATTTTCAATTGCCTATTCAACAACAGCCTATATGCAATCTTGCTTTGCCAAATTTTATCTATGTTACCAGTTGCACTTTGCTCTCTTTGACAAATGCAACTCATGAGAACATCCACCAGACAAGACCACATGTATCAGACAGCTATAAATTTACAATTTTGTACCTCTGAAACACTGACAAAGACATTTGCACACACTTCTGGGATTGAAAAAAAATTAAAGGTTGCAAATGACCACAGAGACAGGTGGAGCAGTCATCAGTGGCAGTAGCAAGAGAGAAATCATAGAGTAGCAGGGGGGTTTACTGCTCTTGGTGAGCCATTTGCTAGCCTTTCCCCACAATCCACAATGAAATTGATCTCTTGCATTCAGATGACATAACCTATTGTGGGTTGAGTAACCCAAAGAACAGGCTGCAGGTTATTGCTCAAAAATAGGCTACCCTGCAGGAAATGGTTTGTGTTTGGATGACAACAACCCACTGCGGCTAGTTACCCACACCAGGTTGCTGTGTCATGTGAACTCAATGGCTTGGAATCAGATCTTGCCTCCTTTGAACAGAAGGATTTAATTCAGAGCATTTAGTGACACAACAAAAGGAGAAAAAATTAACCATTTACTTGCTCTCCCCTTTTTCCCCCAAAAAACTGCTTTGAGGTTGGTGGTCTCTCTGGAACAGCATGGGATGTGGTGCTGGAGAAGCAGGGACTAGTGAAAATCACTTCCCCTCCCTGCTGGCCAGAATATTCTGAGCAGAACTCTGCTCATTGAATGCTCTTCCAAGTAGGAACAAACCCTGGATCCAACTCAGCATTTAACTATGAGTGTGCTATACATTTATGTTATGCATAATGCAAGCTGCTATTTTATTTTCATCACCTTTCCAAATTGTTATTAATGCCAATTTTTCCTAGTTCACAGGTATAGCAAAGTGATCAAATACTTTCAAGTAAGCTATTATGTCTAACTGGTAACCACAGACAATTTAGATCCTCTCAGCTCATATACAATTCAGAATCTTACTGTAAGTCACTTTGCACTCACATCAAACCTCAGTTGCCCTTCCGTTGGAGAGATCCTTTGAAGATTTTATCTGCTTGAAAATCTGCTTCTACTATCATGAACTTCATTGTTCATTTATAAAAAGTTTAAACAGCATGTTTCTCAATACAGATGTCTGGGGGCTTCCATGGTTTGCTTCTTTCTGTATGAAAACTGTTGGCTTTAATATTTCCCTCTGCCTCCCAAGTTTTAACTAGCTTTCAGCCTGTGTCAACCTCTTTCCCCGTGATGAGGTTTCTGAGCTTCTTCAGTGGTCTTTGCTGAGGGATTCTGTCAACAGTTTTTTGCAAGTCTACCAGCATCCCTTTAGCTACATACAGGTTATTATTTCTATAAGTAAAAGAGACAAGAATTCCTTTGCCAATGCTGTAACAATTCCCTCACAATAGACATTGCTCTTCTCTGTGTTTAATTATTCCGGTTTTAATCTACTCTGGATCTTTTTCTGTTTTAAAAAAATCATTCAGTAAAAGGTTATTTTTATTGAAGAATTGTGTACTTCATATAAATAATTTAACCTGGCTAGCAGGGAACTGGCCGATAAACACACATAATGCTAGTCTTGTACCATCTGCACTGGCTTCCAATTGAAGTTCGGGCCCAATTTAAGGTGCTAGTGATAAAGCCCTAAACAGCTTAGGACCTAGATATTTGAATGAACACCTCCTTCCATATATACCTGCCCATGGAGTGGAGGTCCTTACTCAGAAGCCCACTTTGAAGGAGATCAGAAGAGTAGCTATCCGGAGAAGGGCCTTCTCTGCGGTGACACCCCAGCTATGGAATTGGCTCCCCAGAGAGGTGTGACTGGTGCTGATGCTTTTTTTCCTCTCATTTTGGTACCAGGCTAAATCCTTTTTATTTTCCCATCATTTTTAATGTTAGTAGCGTTTTAAGATTGATTTTCTGTATTATTTCTGGATACTGTACCTTGTTTGTTTGTATTATCATCCTGAGACACTGTGAAGGGCAGGACATAAAAGTTTTAAACAAATAAACAAACCTCTGAGCAGTTTCCAAATGCCCAGGTGAAAATGATCCAGTCCCTATGAATTCTTATTTTTTAATTTGCCTATTAATTCAAGAAAAACATTTTATCTTCACAGAGTTCTCTAATACTGGTTTAACTATCCCTCCAAGCTTTGTGAATAAATTTGATCTTCTTATAACCAATTACATAATTTCTCCTTTTGTAATTAAATGTATTCATGCAGCAGTTTCTGAGCAATTATCCACTGAGTTTGATATGCATTTCTAAGCATTACACCTTAGACAAAATGTGAGTATGGCTTAGGAATGAATTGTTGCCTTTCCTCTTGCTGGTTCTATGACTAACAGCTCCAAGGTACATTCATCAGCTGTACCTAGGAATGTTATCTCTGTTGTGACCTGAATGTACAATTATCTAGTTAATTTTAATTTAGCTGTAATCATACAAAAAGTATTATACTATGGGCATATTTGCATGACTAGACAGTCCATTGTGGGTTGCCACATTTTGAATGTTCAAGCTGTGACTGTTACTTGTTTTGACATCTGAATAAGGCAAGCATGGGTTGCATGAGGGTTAAACAACCCTCACAGAACCCATGGCCTGTTTTATTCTTTTATTTTTTTCATTTTTCATTTCTATACTGCCCAACAGCTGCTTTCTGGATGGCTCACAACAATTGAAACCATAAAATACAACATAAAATACATTATAAAAGTTTAAAGTTACAATATAAAATAGAAGAGAAAGCTCAAGTAAAACCTAATAGCAATGCATCAATTTAGAACACAATAAAAGATTTAAAACAACAGAAAGACTTATATTCCTGGAAAAATAAGGTCTTCTCTTGGCACCAAAAAGACTAAAACACAGGTGCCAGATTAACCTTTCTGGGAAGTTCATTTCACAACTGGGGTACTACAATGGAGAAGGGTTCTCAGTGAGAGACTTAGAAAAATCTTAGCATCTGGGCAAATATATGTAGGAGAGGTTGATCCTTACAGTAACCTGATCCTAGTTGAGTGTTTTGAATGTGAATACCAACAGGTTGAATGGGGCTGGACATCAACTGACTCTCAGAGCAGATAGAAAAGTTCTGGCCTAATATTATCACATTGGCCAGGCCATGCTAACAATCTCAATGCCCAGTTTTGGAAAAGATGAAGTTTATGGTCTGTTTTCAAAGGCAGCCCTGTGTATAATGCATTGCAGTAATCCAGCTGAGAGGTCACCAGAGCATGGCTAACTTTAACTAGGCTATCTCTATCAAGATAAGAATGTGGTCGGCGTATCAACCTAAGCTGATATAAGGCGCCCAGTGCTACCAAGTCCACCTGTGATAATACTGTATCCGAGGGCAAGCCCAAACTATCAACCTGAACCTTTAGGGGAAGTGCAACCCTCCAGAACATGTTAAATAGCACTCATTCAGCTAGGTGAACCAACCAATAACAATACTTCTGTCCTTCTTATGATTGACTCTCAGTTTACTAGCACTCATCCAGTACCTTACCATGCCCAAGCAATGATTCCAGCAATCACTCCTTTTCACCTAGGTTTGATGAGAAAGGAAGAGTCAGGTGTCATCAACACACTGATGACACCTGCACTCACACCATCAGATAACCACCCTCATTGGTTTCATGCAGATATTGAACAGTATGGAAAATAAGAGCTCTGTGGAATCCCATAGGATAGTTGCCAAGACACAGAGAAATAATTCCCCAGCACTTTTTTTTTGGGGGGGGGGGCTCTCTGCAGCATCAGCGGAGCAGCAGAGGCCAGGAAACTTATAGATGCAAAGCAGGAGCTTTGGCAGAGTACTGGGGGGACAGGAGGAGTGGAGGGAAAGGGAGGTGGGGCTAGAGAGGCCCAGGAGGAAGCAGAGGGGACATAGCCAGTGGCCTCTGAGACTTATAAAGCTGCACTCAACTACTGGTGGAGCCAAAGGGTGATGTGCAAAGGGCATCATCCTTGTTTGGGTCCCTTAGATGCAGCCCGCATTGCACAAGGACTCTCTTCCCAGGGACTTTGTCTTCACTAAGGGAGCATGGTTCCCAGCCTCAAGTGAGGGTAGCATAGTGCAGGCAAGACAAGGGTGCAGAGGACAAATAGAAACAAGGTTCTCTGAGTGGTGGCCTATGTCAGGCCACAGGATGGCCATGGTGGGAGCGGTGGTGTGATGGTTACCTGCAGCTCCTGTACAATGTTTGTCTTCCTACCCCAGGAGGAGCCAGGATACATTTGCACTAAGTGCAAGCTTGTGTCCAAGCTGGTATCCTTCCTTGAGGAAAAGGTGAAGGGTCTGGAGAATGCCATCACCTCCCTCCAGGAGATTTGGGAGGGGGGAGGAGAGACACAGTTCCTGGGAGAACAGGTCCTCCAGGCCAACCAGCAACAGCCCCCTTCTAGATGGAATGAAGAGGAAGGAGCCACTGGGGAATCAGTTGGGGAGACGTGGAAGCATGTCACCCTTAGGAAGCAGAGGCAGCACCATGCCCTCCATCTCCTGGTGCTGATTTGAAGCTGAGAAATAGGTTTTCTCTGCTTGTGCAGACTGGGGCTGTAGGTCCTCAGGGAACTGGCCCAAGGACAGAAGTGGGGGACAAGGCACCCTGATCTCCACCGGATGGGTGAGAGGAAGGCAGGTCATTGTCATTGGGGACTCCTTACTAAGGGATACGAGGCAGCAGTGTACTGGCTGGAACTAGGTGTGAGGGAGGTCTGCTGTCTGCCAGGTGCACGCATTGGGCATGTGATGGACAGAGTGGACCATCTTCTTCCCTCGATGGTCATCATTCATCAGTGATTCACATGGGGACAAATGACACAGCCAGGAAGGGGATGGGATCACTCAGGACTTTGAAGCTCTGGGTGAAAGACTCAAGGACATGGAAGATTCAGGTGGCCTTTCCTTGCTCTTGCCTGTCTGTGGAAATGGGCCAACCGGGGAGGGGAGGGTTGCAGAGATGAATGACTGGCTAAGGGCCTGGTGTTGGAAGGAATGCTTTCGGTTCCTTGACCATGGGAAGTGGTTCCTCACTTTTGGACTTCTGTTGAGGTATGGGATGAACCTCACCAGGATGGGGAAAGTGGCTTTCAGGAATGCTCTAGCAGGTTTATCTGGATAACTTACCAAGGGGTGGGGGGAGATCAGGGCCCTCAGAAACCAATCAGGAAATCAATCATGATCAGACTGGTGAAGGAACAGGATCGGGGTCTCAGGGACAGGGTGATGTAGGGACTGCAGGGGCTGGCATGACTACTGCTGAGAGGGTTCCTTCTGTCCCAGGGAGGCTGGGAGGAAGAAGGGAGTCAGGCGAGCTAGGGAATGGGATTTGCAAGAAAGAGCTGCAATGTATTTACACCAACACTAGGAGCATGGGAAACAAGCAGGAAGAGCTCAAGGCTCTCCTCGGAATAGGCAGATATGACCTGGTGGGGATTACAGAAACATGGTGGGATGAAAAGCAGGATTGGCATGTTAACACAGAAGGGCATGTTCTTTTTAGGAAGGAAAGGAAGGGAAAGCGTGGAGGAGATGTAGCGTTATATGTTAAGGAAGGGATAGGGTGTAATGAGACATAGAACAGGGTAGAAGGGATCAGGTAGAGGCGGTGTGATTAAGACTGATGGGAGACCAAGGAATGGATAGTGGGGCTATGTTGTCACCCACTGGGTCAACTTGAGACCCTGGACAATGCTCTGATAGACCGGACTGGAAGAGTATCCCAGTGGAGGGACACATAAAGTGATAAAAGGAAACTTTAACTTTCCTGATATTCGTTGGGAGACATACATAGTGGCATCACCTGGGTCCCACTGCTTCCTAGAAGCTATGGGGGGATGGTTTTTCACCCAGAGGGTCCAAGAGGAAATAAGAGGTAGGGGGAACATCCTAGATTTGGGTCTCACCAACAGGGAGGATCTGGTGGATGATGACTAGATTAGGGGAACTCTGGATGCAAGTGACCACTCCATTCTATGCTTTGAGATCAAGGGTACAGGGATGAGCGGTAGGTCAAGTACTAAGAGCTGGGACTTCTCAAGGGCCAACTTCAGTCAGCTGAAGGCCAGGCTGAGGAAAGTCTCCTGGGAGAGGGTACTAGAAGGCAAGGGGGTTCAGGAGGGGTGGATGACTCTAAAAAGCGAGGTCTTGCAGGCACCAGCCTTAACAATACCACTGATTAGCAAAGCAGGGAGGCATAGGAGGGCACCATCACAGATGCAAAGAAAGCTTAGAAGGAACGTGGACCTCCACAGGAAATGGACATTGGGGCAAGTGGACAAAAGGGTATACCAGGCGGAAACAGCATAACGCAGAAGGATTTTTCACAAGGCTAAGGCTGAATATGAGCTGAGACTTGTCAAATATGTCACGAGCAACAAAAAGGGCTGCTACCTTCATGTAAATGGGAAAAGGGAAACAAGCTGTGAGACCACTTAACAGGGTAGGGATGTGGAAAATGATGAAGGGAACAAGCACAGATGTTAAAGTAGCATGGATTCTGAAAAAAGAGATCCTGCTAGACAAAACTTGTGGAATTCTATGATAAGGTCTCAAGGTGGCTAGAGGGGAGGCAGTGGATGTGGTTTACCTGGGTTTCAGCAAGGCCTTTGACAAAGTGCCACATGATATCCTGGTTGAGAAATTATTGAGCTTTGGGGTAGATCAATGCACTGTCCAATAGATTAGAGCATGGTTGACACACCACAAGCAGAGGGTGACTATCAGTGGGGAATCATCAGGATGGCAGCTGGTGACAAGTGGAGTACCCAGGACTAAGTTCAAGGACTGATTCTGTTCAGCCTTTTCATCAATGACCTGGAGGAAGGGATAACCAGTCTGGAGACTTAATTTGTGGATGATACCAAAGTGAAGGCAGGTGATCCAGATCCAAACTGAGGAGCAGGTGATCCAGATCCAAAAGGATCTGAACAGGCTGTGGAAGTGGACAGGGGGCAACAGGATGGCATTCAATGTGGATAAATGCAAGGTCTTGCACTTGGACAGAGGAACAGGAGTCACAGGCACAGGATGGGTGACATAAGTGGTTGGACAACAGGGATCCCAGGGTACCTGCCAACAGCAGGCTGAAAATGAGCCAGCAGTGTAACATGGTGGTTAAGAAAGCAAACGTCACCCTTGGATGTATAGCCAGAAGCATGGCTTCCAGATACAGAGAGTTGTTGATAAACACTCTACATGACTGATGTACCTACAACTGGAGTACTGTGTCCAGTTCTGGGCTCCACAGTATTGGAGAGACATTAAATAGGTTGGCATTGGTTCATCGCAGGGTCACAAGAATGGTAGCCAGGTTGGATGACATATAAGGAGAGATTGGAGACCTGGGTCTTTTCTGCCTGGAGAAGAGATGATTCTGAGGGGATCTTTTAGCAACTTATAGGTAGGTGAGGGGAAGTCATGTGGAGGAGGGCCATGACCTGTTCTCTGCAGTGGAGGCAGGAGGTGTTCCAATGGGGCAAAGGAACCAGGCTTCAGGTTGGATGTCAGGAAATACTTCCTGATGGTTAGGACCCCTAGGATATGGAATGGGCTTCCAAGGGAGGTGGTTGAGGCCCCATCAGTGAGGGTGTTCAAGGAAAGATTAGATAATCACATGTTGGGGATTAGATGAGTGGAGCTGGCTGGAGCCAGGGATCAGACTATGGCCCAGGGGACCCCTTCTGACTCACTTTGTTTCTATATTTCTGGAATAAGCTATCCAAGAAGCAGCAGACTCCTAGAGTACAGTGACTCCAAATTTCCATACACCCTTTCCAGAAAATACAGTGGTTGATTGCATTGAAAGCCCAAGAGAATCAACAGAATCATACTTCCTCTGACCTTCTTCCAGAAAGTCATAATCTAACAGGGCACCCAAGGTACTGTCCATTCCAAAAGCAGACTTGAAGCTGACTGAAATTCATCTAGAAAATCTGTTTCATTCAAGAGTATCTGGTATTGACCAGCAACTACCTGCTCAAGCACCTTGCTCAGAAAGGGATTACTGACTACTGGCCTACAGCTGTTATCATTGTTTAGAGTTATATAAGCATTGTTTCATCCTCACACAATCCACCAAGTACTGAACATCACACCAAGCCATGGTTATGGCTTGATTCTTCAGGATGGTGCCTGTAGGTAAACCACAACTTGCCACAGCTATCATGTGAACAAAATCTACTTGTTTCAACTGTCCTCCTTCTACTCCAGCTGTCCAACACATTTTACTTATCCTATTTTCAACCTTACACCAACTTGAATTACACCATTGCTCAGAATAACATAAAATTAAGCATGCCAAATGGCTGGATATTAGCCTGTCTTTAAACAGAACAAGCTATGTATATCACATTGGATTGTGAAGCATGATTCTGTAAGTTTGTACATATTTTTATGCATTTGACAAAGCATAAAATTTGGAAGCAAAAACTAAGAAGTAAACCAGACAATGACTACATTCACATGACATGACAAGCCATCATGGATGACAAACAACACTGGGTTGTCATGCCATGCAAACTGGAACCAATTCCTTTAGGATGGCTTATTTAGGGGCAATAAGCCATCTTAACAACCCATGGTTATAACTGGGATTGCTGGAACCACAATGGGTTACTGTGTTGTCCAAGCATGAGCAACCAACTCAATTCTGGGTTTATTTACTGTCCAATAGCCAAGACTATTGCAAGAAGCAGCTAGCAAGCCACTTAGCAAGGGGAACAAGAATCACTTGCTGTGCTAGTCTGGGTTACACCGTGCCAACTGCTCCAATATTGCCCAAGTGGTACAGTGCACCACCCCCTACCACAATTGCAAGTCCTTTTGTTTACTGCAGCATTTTCCTCCTGGAGATCACTTTTCATGATTTGAGTTGGTAACTAGTGACCAATCTTTCAACGTGTCCAAATGGCACTGCGCAATTGCAAAATTCTGCAACTCTGAAATGGCAAGTCTTGCCTGGACAACCTCCTGGAACCCACCATGGTTACTGACCCAGAGAGGCTGCAAAGAGCTTTACTTTCCAGTTTGCTTTCTTTTGATAGTTGTTAAGAGAAGCAAAAGCCAAGAATGATCTTTGTACATGAAAAGTGGTACAGTAGTTTCAGGATTCTTTAATAGGAAATGTCCAGGAATTAGTGCACATGTAGCCCTGTCTGGAAACCCCTTTTAAAAAGAACTGGACTTCTGAAAGTCTCCAGTCAAAGAGATGACCTCCACTTTTCCACTTTTCCATTCACCTAAAGTTTCAAGAAAGGGTGAAAAAGAGCCTGACAAGAGTCAGGTTCAAAAACAAAGCAGCAGCAACAACCAGAACCAAAACCCTAGAGGATCTTGTTGCAAAGGGTGTGATCAACTAGCAACCCCTTTCATGAGCAATGACTGCCTATAGCTTTGGCTTCTCTTGGCAGCTGTTTTTGACAGTTGTCAAGAGAAAGCAAAATGAAAAATAAACCTCTTGGCAGCCATTTTTGGTCAATGCCCATGGAAGAAGCCTGCTGTACTTTGACAGCAGAGGACTCTCTGGCTCTATCCAGGTGAAGATTGCCATTTTGGCTTCCTACAAGACTGTACAAGTCTGACTAAAAAAATTAATGTAAAGTGAGCTTGAAAATATTTATTTAAATTTCTTGCACAATTTTTTAGAAAGGTAGTGAAGCAATGAAAGTTCCCTCCTATGTGCCACTTGAGCACTCTGAAGGAGCTGTCGCTAGCTGTCAACACAGACTGGAAAAAGTTATCTCTGAAAAAAGTGTGTTTGTGGAAGTCCACACAACATAAGCCACAGCAAATGCGAAACATTTCACCATCACAGCAGTGGGAAAGGGGACAAGTTGGTCTTGCTGTAGAATCCCTTGGAATATCTACAAAAATACTGAGAGGGGAAAATGGCGCCAACCAAATGGTGAGCCCATTTGTCTGTTGGGTATATAGTGGGTTGTTTCATGAACAATCAACAATGAACAGCTCATATGAGAAGGGAGGAGGTTAACATGACATGCAAACCTGCTCAATTGAAAGTAATGATTTACAGTCTGATAAAAACAAAAGGGAAAGCTAAAAAAACACACACACATTCTGCAGAATGCTTTCTATTAATACATTTTAGTTGCTTAAATCCAAAGTCAAACCTTGCTGACTAAATATAGTCCAACACTTACCAACTAATATGTGTTCAATGTTAAGTGTACTACAGCTCTGTACATTGTGGCATTCTCAAACCAGCATGCAGCATCTGAAGAATGTGAAGTTAACAGAATCTTTTGTTTTGTTGGATCACACAGAAGCACAAGGGGGAGCTACACTGCCTGTACAGAAGGACTGTTATAATATGGGCCACTGACTCATGACTTCCCCATTTTCCTGCATCCCCAGGGCACATACCTTACTGTATGTCATTACTGATAAGTTGTTCGAGTGACTGCTGGGGGAGAGATTTACAGAGTTTTGTGACAGTTCAGTCTGATCTTGTTCAATTTGGTCAGGAGCAGGCCCCCACGTGTTTTTGCTGATTGTGTCTAGCTCGGAACCCCCAGGGTCTTTTAAGTTGTTTTCATCTGGTTGCCTGTTCTTCTGCGGAGAGGCGAACGGGTTAAAGTTTCCTTCTACCTTGCGATGTGGTTGTGTGTTGAACTCTGTTTCAAATGATGACAGCTGTTGCGTTACTCCTAAAAGTCCTCCAACTTCTACACTGAGGATCACCCAGATGATATCTGCAAAACAGAAATTTTAGTCAGCACAATATATAATTTACACTGAAGCCTCACCACTCTCAAAAGTTGGCATACCACTTATAAGCAGGTGCGTGTAACAAAAGACCAAGTACAGTTCTCATACATGGGAGGCATCACAACAGAGTTACTTGCATGCCAGAATCCATGCTGAATGATTTGGCATTCTGAAACTTTGAAGGCAGAGAAACACTGCCACCTGTTGTTAAGTCCCTCCTTAGCACATTATGGATTATACCAACCAACATCCAACTATGCATGTATTCGATTTACTTCATCTTTGGATTGGAAGGAACAGTCAAGACTGAATCTAAAATGTGCTGACTGTGGCAATCAACAGGAAATAAAGGCAGGATAACAAATCTCACAATCGGAATCTGCAACAAAATACTGAATATGGGGTGCTCCAATCCTGTGATCTTTAAGGATACTTCAACATGTCATTGTTCAGGTTTCCTGCTTTTTCCACTTCAACAGTCAGCCAACATTCTTGCAGCCACTGTGTCGCTGGCTCTCCTTTGGGATGTCTTTTCCACTTTTAGAACTTAGAATTCCCTCAAGTCTGTTGATCCCGCTGTGGGTATAGATGCCACCATTTTGGCTACTTACAGATCAGGACTTTGAGAACTGCTATTAGTATATACAACTAATATACTAACTACACAAGAGGCAGATAAGAAATTGAATATGCATCATATAATAGTGCAGTAGACAGGTACTGCAAAAAAGTTTTCCTAAGAAGTACAAAATTAGCTTGTATTTTTAATGAGGAAATGTTAGTATGATGAGCATGATCAAACTGCCAAATGAAGGCAACCCAGTATTTTTAATTATAAAGTGAAAATGCAAAAGGGAATATTCTGAACCTACATCATCATCATCATCACATTATATTTCTATACCACCCACAGCCAAACTCTCTGGGCAGTTCGCAACATTGAGGTCACCCCTTTGCAGAATAATTACTCCATTCTATTCATGGATCACCTGAAAAAGTGAAATTCAATAATGACCTAGCTATCCTATGCATATTTTCCAGAAACAATGTTAGGGTTAGATGCTCTCATTTTCAAACACAGAATGAACATTCATGTATACCACAAGTTATCCCAGGACACAGCGGCTTGGTTCATACAATTGCCTCACTCCACCAAGGCTTATTTCAACTATGGTGGGTTTTAGTATGCACCAAAGACCACTGTGAATACTCAAGGTGTGGAGGGGAGTTGCTGGGGCTTATGATGTGAGTACCCAGTGAAGTTAGGTAGTTGCTGTACTTAAGAAACCACCCACAATCCATTCATTGTTTGGGGATTGTGGGTAGTTTGTTAACCAAGAAACAATCAACCTAGTGAGAGATTTGTACAACATCAGTAACTGGGATTGCCTGCTACAACTTGAATACTCACAACAGCTTCCTGAATGCAGCATCCACATCCAGCAATCATGCACACCAGACCAAAATCAAGAAAAATTACTAAATGTTAAGGGACTGGTGTGGTATAACTATCAGAGTGAGCTGGACTGGGACTCAGAAAATCTGGGTTCTAGTCCCTATTTGATCATGAAGTTCACTGGTTGACTTTGGGCCAGTCATGGACTCTCAGACTGACCTACTTCATAACATTGTTTTGAAGATAAAAATGGAAAGGAAGAGGAGGGCTCGGTTAGCTGCCTTGGTTCCTCACAGAAAATAAGGAAGAAAATAAATCTAATAGGTAAATAAAAAGACTGTTCTATTGCTTTAACTGACTCTTTAAAATAACTGTTGTTGAAAAGTGATGCTTTTCAAGCATTTCAAATGGTTCTGTCTAGCAGCATGTATTTCAACTGAACTCACACAGAAATTTTACTGGATTTTTTTTTTTTTTTTACAATTCCCTCCTTAACTTAGCAGGAAGTACAAACATTCTCCAAAATATCAAATCCTATTGAAAAGATATGGTCCTTCATTGTAAATCCCAGCTCCTTGCTCCTATCTTTAAAAAATACAAGAAAACAAAAGCATCACTCTGTGAATTACCTTTCTTGAAGTGACAGCTGCAGTTTCTTTAAAGACTCAATCCTATAATGTATATAAAGAAAAATGTCCTACAACACCATGCATTTCCTAACCAGCATGACCAACTAGGGCAGGGTGCTCCAGCTTTTCATACCTCGAGGGCTGCATGAGGGCTTTGACACGAAGCCCGGGGGGTGGGGGGAGCACTCAAGAAATTTCTGCAGAGATCACAGGACAGCTCCTTCTCTGAGTATAGCTCAAGCGCACTGACTGCTCCTCTAGGGTGGACCATCCCTTTTTTCCCTGTTTCTTCCACCCAGAAGCCCTCCCAGGTGATTCCCCCACTCCTCCTTTCTTCTTGGAATTGGCATGCTAAGCCTCTTGTACTTGAGCTGACAAACTCTCCCCAGCATGCCCTGCCTGCTCCTGGTGACAAATGCAAAGGAGCCAAGCTCTTGAGTACCTTTCCACTCATCAGCTGGAGAGATGAAGGGCATGCTGGGGGGAGTGCTCCTGCCACCGCTAGCCCAATCTGCTCTTTTTCTGAACCTCAGGATGGGATGGTGGCCTCAGGAGAGTTCGGCACAATCATGCCTGTGCCATCTCTGGGATCCACACTGTTAGGGGGGTGATGGGAGGACTCTGAGCAGCAAGAGGGTGACAGAACAAGGCATCAGAGGCTGCATGTGGTCTGCAGGTCATGTGTTGGACCACCCTGAGCTAAAGAATGCTGGGGGTCGTAAGACTTGTATCTGTCTGAACACATACAGGATTGTGCCCTAAAGGAAACTATCTTCAGCAATATGCCAAGTTGATCCTTTGTCTCACATTTACCTAGAGAACAGAAGGCTCATGCAGTTCACACTGCTGCTAACAATCCAGCGTGAAGTGGAAGTTGCCATCTTAAAGTGAACATTTTCATACAATTCTGTGCCTCCCTGAAATAAATCCACAATGGAGGCCCATTTAATGTGATATAAAATATTTAAAAAGAGCATTGAATCAACTCAGTCCTATTATTTTCTTATCAAATGGGCCAGTAAATGTTCGCACATACTATTCGGACATTAACAGCCCCTGCAGCACTGAAGTCAGCTCAGACATTACAAAGTAAATGGAAAGATGTGTTTCTTACCTCCATAATAGAGTCCCGTGGCAGTGCACATTCGCCACTGTCCTTGATACATTCCTGCAGTACTGGGGCTGCACATCTGAACGCTGACATCTGCAATCTCCTGAGGCTCCAATGATCGGACCATCACCATATTCACATGGCCAAACTGGTCTCCCCCAACGTATTTAAGACAAACACCTGGAGGCCACGCTTCTGTCCCTGAGATTTAGCAAAGATGTTATTAAAGCACTTGTCAGTAGAGAGACTACATTCACTCAAGATATGGCATTAATGGATATTCATTAATGGATAATATATTTATCATCAATATGTGTCATTTACTGTTGCCTTATTAATCAACCAAGGAAATGTAAGTAAATGCCTAATAAAAGACCAGTTATCTCTCCCATTTACTGTGATTAGGGTGATTACTGATTCAGATGCAATTCTTTGGTGTGTGCAAGTGTGCATGAAAGTGTGACTTTTAGATTTCCCATGAACTGACATGCCTATCCATAAAGTAAACATATCTGATGGCTCAGATATGGGCTTCTTTTTCTGGCCATGTGTTGTCAAAATTGTGTTTCCCTTACTGACATCGTATGTTGGTATAAAAACATTAATGCTAGGCTCAGGAATTGAATACTCATGCATGCAAGAAAAGCTGCTTCAGTCTTCACTCTCACATCCATACAAAATGTTACATAAATTGTGACACAGTGCCTAATACTCAATGGAGTACTTCAACTGGTATATCCAGACTTTTCCAAGTGAGTGGAGGGTCAGCGCCATGTATACTGTCCCCCACTCATACCATACCATGTTGCATTAGCATTAACAATATCTGAAAGCATTTTACTTGCACTGGCTTGACCAAAAATACAATTCTCTGCATGGGTGAAAACTCTGATAGGCTAGAAACTGTGCTCTCACAAAGTGTTCTTCTCATGGCAAATCTGAGTGGAGCACCCCTTTAGATCAAGCCAATTTAACATGACATCATTAGAAGGCAAGACTCATTGGAGAAGACAATCACGGCAAGGAAGGTTGAAGGCAGAAGACAAAAAGGAAGACCAAGCAGGAGATGGACTGACTCCATAAAAGAAGCCATAGCCTTGAAATTAAAAAAGCTGAGCAGGTATCTAGGCAGCATCAGGGCTTGTTCTGCTGGCCAAACAAACAAGTAACAGCACTGGTAGTTACAGGACTAGTCCCAGACTCTACTGTACCTGCCAGCGCATTCATGAGCACCACCCAGGAGCTCTGGGGGAAGAGCTATTTAAGAAGCGGCTCTTCCTGCCAGAAGCTGGCTCAGCAACACTGGTCTCCAGTGTGCTGAAGCTCTCTGTGGTGTCTGAATCCCACCTGCTGTTTGATTCTGTTCCTGCCCTTGGACCTTGCTCCTGCTCCTGCACCTCAGTTCTGTTTCTGCTCCTATTCCATGTGTACACCTGTCCTTTATCTTCTTGGCTTCTGACATCTGGCTTGTTTTGACTATGTTTTTGCCATCTGGACTATATTTCATTTGCTTTCCTGTTCGCTCCTGATTTGACCTTCGCTTGCTCTGGTAACAACTTGAATTTGGTGACTGGACTGTGGTTGTATAATCTATGGACTATTTATCTGGGTCCTGGTGCCTCTGTTTAACTTCCTGCAACCATGCCTTGGACCTTATAGCAGGGCTGTCATGGACAGGACATATTGGGGGGCTTTCATTCCTAGGGTAGATTTAAATCTTAAGTCCGAAACAACTTGATGATATGTAACATAAAATTCAACATAAAGTCTGAACTGAAGAGGGTGGGGCTAGTGCACCCAAGACTCAGGATCCTGGTTTAGCATGCATTACCCCTACTCTCTACCATTATAAGCCCTCACACAATCAGGTAAATACCTGAACTAGGTTGGGTGGTATATGGAAACTTCTCTCAGGACCCAAGCAATCATAATGATTATTTTGAATGGACATTATTTTCAATGTTGCCAAAGCTACAAGGCCAAGATGTTAAAAATAGTGGCTAAATAATGAAAAATCCCTGCTCTGAAAAGTTATCACTGTAACTCAGGGTCAGATTCTGATCCTGCATATGTTTTGGAGTACTAGGAATGTTCCAATGGCTTAATTTGGTGATTAATACTAACAACAGAATATGGCTTGAAACCGAATATGAAACCATGGCTTGATGCAGATTTACAAAATCTTGATGCATAGGCAATTCAGTCTCTTTAACATTAACAATCATCTGGATGCTGTAGCAAGTGAAGGACAGAAGAAATCAGGAAAGGTGTGGAATGTGCAAGAAAAAAGGAGTCTAAAGTATGATCATGTGAATTAAGTCCATCAAGTAAAAGATCTGTAGACATGCACGCACACACGTCAATATATATATAACCCTCTGTATACTTTGAGTTAAGAATACAATACTTGGTTTTCCCTTTACTGTTATTTTCTTTAAGAGTTGGTTCAAGTCCCAACTTTATAGGATGACTCAATAAGAAAGAAAGGTGTCAAAGGGCAGCAGCTGCGAGCTGAATTAACAGTAGCATCCCTTGTATATGTCCAATCACAACAGAATTGAAAATTATTGTTATTACATATAAACCCCACCTTTCTACCTTTTCCAAGGAACCCAAGGCAGCTTACAAGGCTCTCCTCCATTTTATCCTCACAATAACCCTGTGAGATAGGTTAGGCTGTGAATCAGTGACTGGTCAAGAGTCACCAGTGAGTTCCATGGCTGGGCATGGACTAGAACCTGAATCTCCCAAGCACTAGTCCCACACTCTAACCATTATATCACATTGGATCACAATACGTGAGTTAATCCTGAGAATGATTTTAGAAAAGCTATAAAAGGGAACCTAAAAACAGACAGAAGGACAATATAAGCAAAATATTCAAATGCCAACTTCCTGCACCCCACTGATGGTAATACAGTACATTTTAAAAATATATGAATTATTTTGATACTATACCAACAATATCACAAGGGCATATAGTAAAATGAGAATGTAAAATCCAGTTTTTCTGCAATATGGGGCAGGGTGTTTTGTTTTGTTGTTTGTTTGTTTGTTTGTTTGTTTGTTTTTGCAGCTTTAACATGATTAGAAGGATGAGGGTAAGGAAATTATTTTACTCCTCAGCATGTTTAGGACTAGAAAATAATTCTGTCAGTACACCTATCTCTTCAAGAAGATACCAAACATTTTTCAAATGCAACTGAGAACAGCAGAATTAGATATGTTTAGCCTGGAAAAGAGCACATAAAGAGTAATATGACAGTGGTCTTCAAACAGAAAAGCTCTCACACAGAAGATAAAGCAAAGATACGCTCTGTTGCTCCATAGGCAAGGCCAGAATCAATGGTTAGGATCAAAAAGAAATGGCTTATAGATCAACATTAGAAGAATTTTAATAAGAGTGCAGTTCACAGTGGGATAGCCTGCTTCAGGAGGTGGTTTCTTCTTCACTGAAAGAATTCAAGGAGACTGGATGGCCATCTGTCAAGGATGTTCTGGCTACACATAGAAACAGAAATAGAGCAAGCCAGAAGGGGCCTCCCGGGCCATCTACTCTGACCCCTGGCTCCAGCCAGCTCTGCTCATGACATGCCCACCACGTGCATGTCTAGCCTATCTTTGAACACCCTCACCGATGGAGCCTCAACCACCTCCTGTGGAAGCCCATTCCATACCCTCAGGGTCCTAACTGTCAGGAAGTGCTTCCTGGCATCTAAATGGAACCTCGGTTCCCTCAGCTTTGCGCCGTTGGAGCGCGTCCTGCCTTCCTCTGCAGCAGAGAACAGGTCCCTACCCATCTCCATGTGACATCCCCTCACATACCTGTATGTCGCCAACATATCCCCTCTGAGTCTCCTCTTCTCCAGGCTGAAGAGACCCAGTTCCCTCAGTCTCGCCTCATACCCCATCCCCTGCAAACTGGCCACCAACCTTGTGGCCCTATGCTGCACTGACTCCAACCTGGCTGTATCCTTCCTGTAATGAGGGCCCCAAGATTGAACACAATACTCCTGTTGCAGGCACACCAGAGTCATATAGAGTGGTAGTAATACCTCTCTCAATCTAGAAGCCACACTTCTGGCTATGCCACCAAGGGTGGTGTTCGCCTTCTTAACCACCCCATCACACTGCTGACTCATGTTCAGCCAGCAGTCAACCAGCACCCCGAGGTCCCTTTCACAAGTGCTGCTCTCCAGCCACTTGTCACCTAACCAGTACTTATGACACCTATTCCTATGTCCCAAGTGCAAGACCTTGCACTTATCCACATTGAACGCCATCCTGTTGTCTCCTGCTCACTTCCATAGTCTGTCCAGATCCTTTTGGATCTGGAGTACCTGCTCCTCAGTTGTGGCCACTGCTCCAGTTTTAGTATTGTCTGCGAATTTGATCTGCAGACTGTTCACCCCTTCTTCCATGTCATTGATAAAAAGATTAAACAGGATCGGTCCCAGGACTGAGCCCTGGGGGACCCTGCTTGTCACTGGCTGCCATCCCTATGATACCCCACTAATGGTTACTCTCTGCTTTCGGTCAGTCAACCATGCCCTAATCCACCGGACAGTGCTTTGGTGTATCCCGAAACTCCTCAGTTTCTCCACCAGGGTATCATGGGGCACTTTGTCAAAGGCCTTGCTGAAATCCAGGTAAACCACATCCACTGCATCCCCTCCATCTAGCCACCTCGAAACCTTGTCATAGAATTCCACAAGGTTTGTCTGACAGGACCTGTTTTAGCAGAAACCGTGTTGTGTGGCTGCCAGCCTCCCTTCCCTATCTAGCATCATTAGATCTCTCACTGTTATTATTTTTATTTAAGATATTTGTATGCCGTCATTTGCAAGAGCCTCCTTCTGCAACGGGCCTCCTCCTCCCGGTATACCTTTTTGTCTATTTGCCCCAGTATCCATTTCCTATGGAGGTTCCTCTTGCATCTAATCCCTCTAAGCACCTCCTTTCGCATCAATGGCGGCACTCTCCTTTGCCTCCCCACCTTACTAACTAGAGGTATCGTCAAGGCTTGCACCTCCAAGACCTCCCTTTTGAGTGCCATCCACCCCTCCTCAACTCGCTTGCCTTCCAGTAACCTATCCCAGGAGACTTTCCCCAGTCTGGCCTTCAGTTGGCCAAAGTTGGCCCTCTTGAAGTCCCAGCTTCAAGTGTGGAAAGTGCTCGACCTGCTGCACATCCCCATTCCCCTGCTCTCAAAGCAAAGAATGGAGCGATCACTCACATCCAGAGCTCCCCTAATCTGTACTTCATCTATCAGCTACACCCTCCATTGCAGAACATGCAGTGATCAGGAGTTAGAATAGATTATTTTTCAAGGTCTCCTATAATTCTAAGAATGGAATTTTTTTACCCTATTAGCTTTTAGAAATGAATGCTATTATATTTAATGGCCACACTCTGATTTTCCATTTATGAACCAAAGGAACCTGACAAACCATCTTATTCTGAAATCTTTGAATGAACTGGTTAAAATACACAATAGTTTGCTTTTTAAACCAATAAGAATCCTCAAAATAACACTGAATGAATCCATTCCTAACCAGAAATAACTTGCTCAATCAAGCATTGTTCAAGTAGTGTTAAAATTCACTGCTTTACTTCAACATCTACTGAGTAGGAAGTTATCTTTAGTCCTTCAAGATGCTTAATTAACCCTTACAATGAAATAAGTGTAAGGTCATGATAGCAGCTGCAAAGACCAAAGACTCAAGGTTTAATTATGAAAATTCATAAGGAAAATTCTCAGCTAAAGATGACAGAAACAAGCGCATTCACATTTTGCATCACAGTCCTTCAACTGCTGTGTTCCTGTGACTGTGAACAGACATACCTGTAAAGCCTGCAATGGCAGGGAGGTGGAATCTACTATATGAGGTTCATATAGCCGGTTCAAGCACTACTGCACTTGAAGACATGTTCTTTTTTTCTAGTGTAATTATTTTGCACAGAGGCCATAGATATAATAAAAATACAGATATGTAGATTAGCTATTCAAATTATATCCTGTGACTGCAATCCCTGTTATTTTCCTTGCATCAGATTTCATTTCCCTTATAATTACATCCCAGTAGATTAGTGCCAAAGGTTGTTCATCTCATCTCACCTCACCTCATTTCATCTCTTTGCAAAGTTTCATCATAACATTAGCTGAGTTTTAAAAAATAGCATCATGGCTATTCTACCTTAAATGTTTTAAGAACCTTCTTGCCACCACATTATAAGGAAAAAGACTTCAAAGTGATTTATTTATTGCCCACCTTTTTCTTTTTTAAAAAACTCAAAGCAACTTACATCATTATCTCCCTCCTGCTCTCAGTCTCATTGTCACAACAGCAACCCTGTGAGGTAAGCTATGCTGAGAGTCTGTGACTAGCCCCAAATTGGTTCCAGTTGGCTCCATGGCTGGGCAGGGACTAGAACCCAGATTGCGAGAATCCCAGACCTGTGCTCTTAACCACTATACCACACTGATTTTCAAAAAGGATCAGACAAATGAAGTCCAAGAATGACCCAGAAGATCTGCCCAACAATAGATGAGACAAAAATGTACCATCTTTCATTAAGGTGACTGAGAAAATTATGGTGTCCCAGCATCAAATTCATCAGGATGATATTGGTTATCTAGACCCATTTCCATTGTGTTTTTGGCCAGGTTATGTGACTGAGATGGCTTTGGTCATCCTGGCAGACAATCTGTACTGAGAACAAGATGGGAAAGCGTGATCTTACTTGTTCTTCTGGGCCTTTTGGCTGCTTTTGACTATGTATTCCTTCTGGATTATCCGATGGGGCTGTGCCTTGGGGGTGCTTTTTGCAGTGGTTTTCACCTTATCAGGCCAAATTCAAAAGATGGCGCTCAGAGATCATGTTAGAAGTCCCAGGCCATGTCCACCAGGGTTCTTCTTTGGCTCCACGCTATTCAGTATTTGCATGAAACTACTGGGACAGATTATTTAGAGCTTTGCAATAGCAATATGTTGATGGCACCATTGCTCTTTGTCATCTACTCCAAGGACTCATTCAAAACCCTTCAAAATTGTCTTGTTTTTGATAATGACTGGATTAAGGAGGACAAGCTGCATCCAGCCCATTATATCCAGACCAGATGGAGGAGTTGTTTATCCACAGAAAGCCTGAACTGATGACTGAGTTTCAACCTTTTCTGGAAGGGGTTGCTTTCCCCACTGAAGAACCAGGTCCATAGCCTGGGAATGCTACACTATTCCTGGATATTCAGGTATTAGTGGCAGCAGCACACAGTGCATTTGCACAATTATGCTTGGTGAACCAACTGTGACCCTTCCTGAGCCAGTGTGACTTGGCAATAGTCATACATTCCATAGTTACCTCATGTTTAGACTGCTTCAATGTGCTCTACATGGGGTGATCCATGAAGAGTGTCTGAAAGCTTCCACTAGTGCAATATGTGACACACATGCTGCTAACAGAAGTATGTCAGTAAGATTATGCTATACCTGTCTTGAAAGACCTGTACTGGTTGCTAATTGCTTTCCAGGTTTGACATATGTTAGTTTTAATGCCTTAGGATCATTACTGATTTTGTTTCCAAACTTCTTATACCCCCAAAACCTTCTTATACCTCTTCACCAAAAAGAGGTAGAGAACAACTGACATATTAATAACACAGCAAGAGAACAGCTGTAACATCATACTTTCACAATAAAACTGACATACAACCATGATAAACTGGTCTAAAGACACCAAAGTCAAGAAATCAGGAGCCCCATGCCTATGTTGATAAAAACAGCCTGAACCTGCTTGGTTATTAAGAGGTGCTCTTGAGAACACCATTCAGATGTCCATTTGTCATGCATATCTAAGAATGGTCTCTCCTGTGTTGCTCCCAAAATCTGGAATGTGCTTACTCAAGAATAGCAATTAGTCCCAAGTCTCTTGACTTTATGAAAACAGATCTTTATGATTTAGCCCTTTAAATTATGCAGCTTTAGTTTTATTAGTTTATATGTTGTTAATGTTTTTATTATGTTAAATTTTTTAAACTGTCGCACACTGCCTTGAGGACTTTTTAGCAAATAAGGCAGTATACACATAAAAATAAGTGTAAATAAAATATCTAACTGTACTTTTTATTTTCCCTTTTTAGTTCTGAAAAACAGGAGTGTTTAAAATACAAACAAAGCCAACAATACTACATATATATTTATACGGCAGATTCTGCAATGTGCTTCTGTTCCAGCTGAAGGTGCTGCTAAATGTACCAGCTTCTAGGATGCACCTGAGCATCAAAAGAAAGCTAGTTTACATGTCATGGGGGAAAACTGTGAATTGTTGGGATATGCATTACATGTGAGCCTCTTCTGCATCTTAAAAACCACCTCCAATCAGTCTGATTGGAGGTTGTAGGTGTAACAGGAAAACATATTTAGGGATAATAAGCCATGCATTAACTACTGGGCTGTTTAGTCCAAAAACAAGCTATCAGTCTGGGTTTGCACATCAGACTGACAACCTCTGATTAAGCTGCCTGCGCTTCCCCATGAATTATAGGGAAAGTAAACCTTTATTTTCCATTGTAATGTGTAAACTAAATTAACTACTATTCACTTGGCAGAGGCTTAAATAAAATATTTATGCCAAAGAGAGAGCAATCCACATCTTTTTATGTACTAGTGGTGGTAGTAGAGACATTAGAATGGCGCTGAGCTGCATTCCCTAGCAGCAGAGGGGTGCTCCATCTGCAGAAAGCTACCACTGGCAGCAAAAAAACTAAAATTCTGATACAGAGAATTTAGAGGAAACTGTTTTGGAACTGTGGAACCCAAAGGTGTTTCACTGTTCCAAAATGAGTCTAGATCAAACTCCTAAACTGAAACTGGCATAGTGAGTATTCGCCATTGCTGATATCAGTCCAACCAGTCAAACAGAAAAGCCAGCCTACCTTCCCATATACACATCTTTCACCCTAACCAACAAAAGCAGACAGAGCTTGAGATGGAAAGACGATCTACTTAGGATTGCACTGTTAAAATATTATTGCTAAATTTACATTAAAGAATGAGGGACTTTTGAAAGCTTATTGCTCTGATGTTCTACTGAAGTTCTACTACTTGACAGTTCATTTCATATGTGCAGTAAAAATAAGTCATTTTCAGTATTTGGTACATCAAAAATAAAGACTTTGAAAAAGCATCATATATTCAAACATATGCTAGTCAAACATACACTAGAACTGCCAGACTATTTGAAACTGTCAGAGTTAAAACTACATGTACCCATGCAATCAAAACACAGAAAGAAAACATAAGAGATAGAGGATAATTGCATTTAATAATGATGCAATGATGTGGGAGGTTGGGAACTTTGGCATAGTTCAAATATACCTACAAAACCATGCATTGTTATTACATTGGAACTGCATGTCTGTGTTCTTCTCTCCTGTTACCTTCTAAACAGACTATCTTGAGCAGGAGACAAAGAGAAACTGAACTTCTAAAAACCAGGAAGGCATTCAGGAAGAATAATTTGTTGCCTTGAAAGATATCTTCAGAATGGAAGTCTTCAGGCTCAGCTGCCTAAGCAGAACAAAGCACATATTTCTCTATTCTAACCTTTCTTTCCAGCTACCTTGGGACTATAGCCTCCATCTGCTACTGACCATGCTGAATGGGACTGAAGAGTTGTAGTTCAACGTATGAGAACAGCAGCAGAATGGGAAAGGCTACCACATTTGCCTCAAGACAGACAAAGATACCTGGTTTATAGGAATTCACAAGTTTTGGTTGGCTTTGGTAGCCAGTCAAAGTTTGTATTCATTATGACCTTGCATCTCTACTAATCTATGGTGTTATGCTGAGCTTTGGAGGAACTTTGAGCATCTTCAAAGCACAACTTGATGCCAGGGATGATTTCCAATCCAATGCAAACTCCAAAACTGAAAATCTCTGAAGTCTAGCACAACTGCAAAGATGATCCGCCTCCTCCAAGAAAGTGGGAGGGGATCACTGTACTTGCCAGAATGGCAGGAAGCCTAGTCTGGTATTTTCAACTGTGAACAATGAGTCACCATCCCTACATTGTTGGTTATAAAATATTAAAAACAATGTTCTGAAAAACAGTAAAATTACTTCTACATAACTTCCTTTGAAAAATATCATTCCCTGAATGATCTAAAAGAAAACAACATTACTGCTAACAATAAAATCATTTATATTTTAAGGAAAATTACAAACCAGTACCAAGTCAGACACCAAGCTTAGAACTTTCACTATTCACCTGTGTTTTGTATCCTCCATGTTTTTGTAAACTGGGTATCAGGAGGGATGGACTCTCCTTCTCCTATAGTCACATCTTCTACAAAGGACATGGAGGGCACATTGATGTTTGGACTCTCAAAATCATAGTAGGCTCCAATGGCTGCCTGCAAGTTCCTAGAAAGAGAGTAAAAGGTTTATTCAATCATAGATCTGTAGATTTTTTCCCCATACTTATACTAAAAGAGAGCAAGGGAGACAGTGCTTACTGGCCTCATTCCCAATGCTGCATGCTCCCTCCAACATCTACCTTTGAGGAGAACACAGGTAAAGGGATGTGCAGACACCCCTTTGAAGATTTTCTGCTCAAGAATGCCAATAGCCAAGCAAGTTGACACATTCTTCTATCACACAGAGAAGGGGGTTTGCTCATTCAGGGAAGAAAAATAAGTACCAGTGTCCTGGCCTGGGCGTGCTTCACACACACTGCTGTATTAACATCATTACCCTTACTGGGTGTGAATTGTCATGTTGCCTGAACCCTGCAAAGGTAGTTTACAAACCATTCCATAACTGTAAGGAATGGGTTCTGGTGTGGCATGTAAAACCATGTATCCCGCATCCTCACACTGTTTGGATGACCCAGCAAACTTGTGTCCAGTGAGAGTAACTCTGGTAATCAGCAGAACTCAACCAGCAAATGCTGGACAAACAGCTAACCTAAGGTGGATTATTTTCCTTCCCTGATTGTGAAAATCCCAGCACGTATTACACGTATGGAAAGTAACCTATTTAAAAAGCTTGCTATTCTTGTTGATCATAAGAGCACGGTGTACTGGCATAAAATCAGCAAATGGGCCCAATGATTGCCTTTGAGAATTGCCAATAAATCTCAAAATTTAAATATATATTGAAATTTTGCTTTGCATGTTTGAATGCAGGCAGAAAGAAATAAAAATGGTCATGAACTGATTAGTGACTGCAAAGTTATTGCTAAAAGGTCAATGAATTATGTGGTGTGAAACCTGCAGAATTGTGGTTTGTTTGACTCCTCAAAGTCTGCATAACACGACAAACCCACAGTTGGGAACTACAGATTCATGATGGTGGCCAGCATGCATGGCAGTTCTTCATGGATAAGCCTACCCACAGTGGATTGTTGTGTAAACAGTCATGATTAGTGAAATAAGTAGAAAATATTGATTGATTGATTGATTGATTGAATGTGAGAGCCGCCCACTAGCATCACACTTGCTTGCTAACAAGAAAAATGGAATACTAGTCATTTTAGAAACAGAATGACTATAAATGTGCAAACATGAGGCATTTCTTAAAAGCAAAAATAAAACTGGAATGGTTTCATATCATTATATTTTAAATTTTTGTTTATGTCTATGAATGTTTTAATTGTACAAGTTTTTAATGGAGTGAGCTGCCTTGAGCTCCAACTATTGTGAATAGGCAAGATATAAATATCATCATCGTCGTCGTCATCTTAATCCAGTCTAATTGATGTAATACTAAAGCACTGATTACTATGTGGAATTCATTAAGACACTGCACCAGTCTATTAAAAAGGGACCGACCAAGGAATGTTTCTCGACCAAGTGCATCTATATTTGAAGAACTTGGCTAACAGTATATATTTACAAAAGACTCCTAACATACAACCAGCTTGACATCCAGACATTCTGAGAGGAATGGTGTGAGGAATTAGAATGCCACATCCAACCACACCAGTGGAAAACGGCTACATCCATGTCCTCTGACCTGAAACTACACCTTATATGGCAAAAGCTGCTCTTCCAAGCATATTGCACTCCATGATGCCTGTTTCAAGAAAACTATCACCCTTTAATAAATGTTGGCAATGTGGGAAGGCAGAAACATCATTAGTGCACATGATGTGAAAATGCCCAGTGATGGCCCCACTTCTGGACAGAAGTTGTTAGATGCATCAACTTTGTCCTAAATACATCATTCTTCATTTTAAAAAATGTCTTAAAAATGCTGAATTACATTCCCACTTCCTGGAAGCCATCATCTGGCCACAAGTGGACTATATGAGCCTTCATGGTAACTAAGAGACATATACTGCAAGGATAGGAAGTCAAATCATCCTCCTCAACCATGCAATGGACTGAAGACCTCACAACACTGGCATCTTATGAGAGAGACTACCAATGACAACATTGTCTCAACACTCTTTAGAACATTTGGTCAACCTACTACAACCTAAATATACTAATGATGTAGAACAGGAACTCTGAATATTTGTGCATGTGTGAGCATATATGTATACATATATATTACAAGAAATGCTTTCAAGACCAGTTCAATGCATCTCTGATCATTTCTGTTGTTGTTTAGCAAAGTTGTGTCCAACCCATCACTACCCCATGGACAACATTCCTCCATGCTGTCCTCCACCATCCCCCAAAGTCCACCTAAGCTCACACCAACTGCTTCAGTGACTCCATCTAGCCGCCTCATTCTCTGCCATCCCCTTCTTCTTTTGCCGTCAATTGTTCCCAGCATTGGGGTCTTCTCCAGTGAGTCCTTCCTTCTCATTAGGTGTCCAAAGTATTTGATCTCTGATCATTACTGTGTGAATATATGGGCTTTTTTTATTGTTTCATGCTTTGTGTTTCTGTTTTGTTTGTTTCATTCCCCCCTTGTTTGTTGTTCTACTACTCTTGTTTTGTAGTCTCACTGTTTTCTGCTGATGTTTGGTTTTGCTGAATAAAATAAAAATTATAAATATTTAAAAAGTGTCCCCAGACTCCTCCCCACACCCTGCCACTGCTCCTTTGTTCTGCTCTGGGATGGAATTCCATGGGATTTGGCACTGTGATTGCCTTGCTATTCACCACAGCCATCTGCAAGCAGGGGATTAGTGACCATTCGGGTACATGCACTGCAGACTTTCCCACTGGGATGCTGTATTAAGATTCTTTCAACTCTGAGATAGCACATTATCAGTAATATTTATGTACATGCTGGAAAAACCTTTCCAATTTATAAGTTGTTACATCAGGTTTAGGTAACTGGACAGTCAGATATCCAGGTTCTGAGTTGCACTACAACTTATGTGAAATGCCAGCTACTTTCTGAACAAGAAAGAGAGTTTATATTTAAAAATACTGGCTCATTTAAATGCTATGGGATAGGTGTATGTCACATTAGCAACTAAGTGGAGACTATGCTTTATGTCACTAGCTGTGTCTTGCTTCTAGAAGAGAATTCTGGCTATTGAGTGGTCTAGAAGGTACAGAGAAATAAACAAACAAAATGAGATTTACTTAACTCTCAAAAGAGATTTGTCAAGAAATTCTTGTTCAAACTATGGAGTCAATATAACAATCTCCACTGAAATATATCTCCTTCAATTCAGACTAAAGATTAAACTAACTGGAAGTGGAACATAGTCATGCAATTATCAGTCAGTGCTCCTCTCCCCAACCAACCCCCTGCCACCTTGCTACAGTCTATTAAAATGCAGAAGTCTTTAGACATCTTATATAACACAAGTGCATAAATATTATTAAAACTCTATCATCATATAGGGAAGAGAGTTGCATAATAAATATTGGGGAACATTTCTCAAAACAATTATTCAGACACAAGAGAGAAAACACCACAGTTTGGAATATTTTGACTTTCCATCCTGTAAATATGCTTCAAAGTCAAAAAGGCTATTTGAGCATCAGGGCTCACTGCCAATTGTCTTCCCCTCCATGTGTCACATTTCATCACCCAGCTTTGCCACTTGGAATGATTTCAGTGTCTGTTCCAGTTAAAATCTAACTAAAGGCAGCACAAACTGAAAACAGACTTGCAACTTTATTCTTCTAATGCATTTAAAAGCCTGTTTCTGCATGCTATTGTGCTAGAGACAAAATAAGTACACTAAATTGCAATCATGGACTTTTCAGTAAGGAGTTGATGACATATTCTAGAGAGTTAATAATAATAATAAAAATAAGTGTAAGACTGAAGCAAGGGAGGGGGGAAACACCAGCAGAGTCAGAATGACAAAGCAAATGTCTGACTGAAGTTCAACAGAACACGTGCTTTTTGCCGTAGTGCTGTGTGGAGACGCCCACATTGTCTGTCTGGTAAGAGACCTGTAGTAACAGTGGATACAGCTGAAGACACAGGTATTCAACTAAACAACAGACCAGACAGCTGTTTTTTCCTTTATCTCTGCTTAAAGCCCAAGAAAGCTTCAGTGTAGAGTTCTACTGCTGAGATCACATTTGAAACTTTGTGAAATTCTAAGGAGCAGCAAATCTCTCTCACCTTCCACCAGCATGTCCAGAGACAGTTTTACAGTCAAATGTGAACTACAAGAAAAACATCTGTAAAAGTAACTTTAACAGTCTATAGCAGCATACATGAAGATGAGCACACACACACACAAATCCTAACACCTTGGAAATTGATTCAACAGAGAATAAGTATTTGTAACTTGGGGTTCCTTGCAGCTTGTGAAGATTTTATCACCCTTTCTACAGTTTATTTGCATTCATGTGTAAAACCTTAGTGAAAATCTCTTCAGACATTTGACTTTACCAAACACATTCACTTCAGATAATCCCTTTCACTGCATATTCCTATCCTTGGCAAGAATTAGGCCTTTGATTAACATGCCCACTTACTTTAAGTACAAAATTCTTCCTTCCTGTTCTATTCTGTATAGGCTAATAGTTTTCTTATAGGTTTGTTACTGCATTTTCCCAGCACTTCTCAGCATGGTTTGAATGTACGAATACTGTAAGAATGCAGTAATACTGGGCCAGGAGAAGATAAAAAATACTGCATAGGCCCTAAAGATGCTCATAGGGAGTACATTAAGTGCTTCTGTGAGACAATGGGAGGGTTGTGAGTAAAGAAGTACTGAGTCTTCCATGTGCATGACCCTCACACACATTCCAGTGGCCCCCTTCAAAAGCAGATTTATCTGCTTCATACTGAAATTATAAATTACTAAAATTACAGAATTAAGGTGCTTTTCTAAAATTATTATTCCTGTTCATTACAGGTAAATAGACCATGTTCCTCTCTTTAGAAGATGGTAGGTTTGAACATCTTCTCCACATGGAGTCAAAGACCAAACTTAATGATGTGGTTTTCACATACTTACAAACCATGGATGGATTAACCATGATTGGTTGAACTGTGGGTTGTTGTGTGTGAGCCTGGAACCACAAGTTACTTATGAGATGTTAATCACAAACAATCCATGAAGAGAGCTCACGGTTTGTTGTTGAGTGACAGACTGTGAGTTATTTAAATCATAATTTGTTGTTACATCAGAACCTAGTACATTGGGTTGCTCATGAGTTGTTTCATCAGCCTACAGAGACAGTGAGTAACAGAGGTTAAGAAAAGAAAAATCCACCCACTTTACAGTGCAGTTTTGCAGTGCTGCATTTAGGATACAGTGAAAGAGTGAGCAGAGGAGAGCAGGGGAAACAGTCATGGGATCAAGAAAATAAAGCACAATTTGTTAAAACATATGCCTGACAAATCATGAATAAGACGATAAACCTTAGCTTAAATAAATAATAGGTTAGTGTTACATGTGAACCAGGCAACCCTCTCTTCTTCATCAGATGAATCCTCTTCCATGTAGGACACAACAGGCTTGCAGTTAGGTTGTAAACTCTAGGCTGTTTAAACCATAGGTTGGCATTATATATGAACCTAAAACTATGGAATTTTGAGGGGTTCTACAGGCTACAGAAGTGGCAGACCCAATTAGAAGTGGCAAGCAAGCACGGTAAAAAAAGAAAAAAAAGTACTACAAAATCATGAAGACAGTTGGGATATCAGGAGGGAGTGGGTGAAGAGGGAGGGAAATAAGCAACCCAGGGACTGAGAAAACAAATAATGGTTTGTCTGACTGAATGCCAAAGAAAACCTGGATATGATAACAAGTCATGGTTTAACTGTGAGTTAACAAAGAGGGCTAGCATTGTGTGTAAGCCAATTCACTAACTTCACACACTAATTCTTTTTTTAAACAGAAACCAAACAGAAACAGCCTGTACTCAAGAACCAAGTCTGTTCCCCTTCTCTCTGCTACCACTGCTGTAAAGTTCAATCTTCCATGTCTATTAATCCTGATATCAGGGGCAAAATATGTTGCATTTGCTGAAGCCGTCGTTTCAGCCAAATACAAGAAGCAGGATGCAGCTAACTGCACTGCCTCAGTGTTTCATCAATTGAAAAGACTTAAGAAGGAATAGACAGACACCACCACTTGGTACACTCTAAAATGCATTACCCCCTTACTAATAATTGAGTTCCATAGTTGACTTCTTGTACATGTACATATAACACTGATGTACTCTGTCTCTGGAAGAAAACAATTCACAGTCAAATATATCTGAACCCAAATATGTGATATGAGTATGTTCTAGCCTGCAAGTATCAATCTGTTTCAAAACTTGGCTATTTTGAACCCTATGAGAAATATTTAAAAGAAAAATTAATCTATTTTACTGAATTTGATGTTTGAACACATGTAGAGAATGCTTAAAACAGATGTGAATGAATTTTGCATGCAGCTATATGTACACTGCAACATGAAGTGTCTAACTCCCTAAGAACCGTAGCTTTTATTTTTGAAAACAATCATTTCTAGTCCTTACAGCAATAGAAAAATTCTAATAGGTGATGACAGGGCACTTATAATCTAACTGACTGATGAATCTGGAGCTGGGGACCACCACTGCAGTTCTTGTAGGTACGAATGAGCCCAAAGACATATTCCATGGTGACATCAAGTTTCATCTTTACTTAAAAGAATGCCTCTGGAGCCCATGTGAGATACAGACACACTCTCAAAAAATTAGAAATAATTTTTCTACTGGGAGTTAGTTTTCCACTGGGAGTTTGCACCCAGTAGTTAACTTTGGAACATGTCCAGCCAGCAAAGAAAAAAGATGGGGGAAAAGAAGGAAATGAGAAGGGTAACTAAAAGTGAGATAGAGAGGATCTTGGAGGGAATGGGGCAGCATCTTGGAGGACCAGATGGGATGGCAAGCAGTGAAGTGTGTATTTCTGTTCTACGTGTGACTTTGCTTGGGTATGGTAAGCAGCTGCTGGCTTGTTCACTTGCTTTAGTATGGTGTATGGTTTGTCTGGCCTTCTGTGCATATGCATGTGTTTCTCTGAGCAACACTAGTTTGTCTTCTATAAAACTGGCATTTTGTTAAACTTTGCAACGGCAAATGTGATTTGGAATATAGAACACAGTTTCTTAGCTAAGTGCTCAGTTTCTTGCCCAAGAAACATCATCAGTTTGCTTTCTGCAGAATGCACGATGAAGTAGAAATCTGCAGGTTCAGTGGTTTTGTGTTCTAGAGCTTTTCTTTGCCTTTGGAAAATGGGGGTTTTATAACTCACTATGTGCCACATGAAAGCCATGTTGCGAATGCAAAATCCACCCCAAGTCATTTTGTGAGGGAACCATGGCACATTTTTCAACATTTGAAATTGGTGCACAGGACCAAAACTGTTGGGAACCCTGTGACAGATATCTCCATGTTGTTAGGTGTTTCCCGTATCTCCCACTAAGAGTGAGGGACACAGCCAGTACTTCATGCAAGAGCTACAATGCACTAGCAGTCCCATACCTTTGCCTTTGAGAGATGCATGCATGAAAGGAGGACAGGTTGCTTACCTGTAATTGTGATCCTTTGAGTAATTATCAGTGAACTCACACATATGGGTTATTTAACTATGCAAACAATCATTCAGAACATTATTTAACTTAAACAGAGTTTTAGGTGGAAGCCCCAATCATCTCCTCACTGCACGAGAACAGTGACTCCTGCTTTCCTTTCAGTTCCACATCTACCCATAGGAGAAGAAATCAAAAAGGCATCCAAGTAAGCAAAGATAGTGGGTTGTATATATTAGCAAATGACCGCACAAAGAACCAAAGTTACAGGGAAGCAACCTATTATTCTTCATAGTCCCTGTGACACAAACAGGGAGATTTGGGTGACTGAAACACAGTAAGATTTACAGAAGGAGGGAGATGTCACACCAGGGTCAAAGAAAGAGAAGCTCTGCCAAAAGCTGCATCAGTGCAAGTTCTGATATCTAAGCAGTAGTATCCAGTGAATGAAGCTGATTGAGCCCATGTCAATGAGTTTCAGTAATGGTATACCTCATAAGCAAGGGAGCAGAGAAAGCTGTGGGTCTGGTTCACAGTGACCCATTATTGTAGGGGAACCAGAAGCTGAACTAATAGCTTTATGACTAAGACTATATGCTTAACAAGGCATTGTGAACTCACCAGCTGACCTTTCCAGGTACAGGAATGGCAAACAAAAATGGGTGGATTTTCTAAATGATTATGATGTTCTGGAGACGTAGAATGAAAGTGCCTTTCAAATATGGTAATATAATTTCTGGAGTTAAATAGAATTGATAAACAAACTTCAGAATGAAGGTGCAGTCTGAGACTAAGACTACACTGTCCTTCTGAAAAATGAGAAATGTTTGATCCTACATGCTAATGCAACAAGAAGAAAAACCACTTCCATGGTGAAAACTCTAAAGTCTGCTGAGGCCATTGTTCAAAGGGTCTATCAGTCAGTTAAATTAATACTACCAATAGAACCAAAGGAAGGAACAAAAGATAATTTGGCAGATAGTGGTTTGCAAAACCATTAAAGAAACCCTTGTTGTGAAGGTGGGAGAAGACAAAGAAACCCTCAGAAAACCAGATTGCTGTGAGTAAACGCTGATGGAAGAGAGGGGCTCAGCTCTGGCTTTTTAAAAAAGTAATAAGTTGAAGATTTTTGGTAGACTACAAGATATAGGGCCTTGTTGTTGGGCTTCAGCAGATGAAAGCTTAAATCCAACAGCATGGTAGATCATCCAATTCTGAACTGCAACTAAGACTGTTTTCCCTACTCTCCAATCTCCCCACTTGCAGAACAACTAGCAAGTTCCTGCTAATGTCTTCCTGTACACACCCTCCGGACAAAGGACAGGGTATGCCTATGCCTCTAGATATTGTTGGATTGTGACTCCCATCATCCATTAGCATTGGCTATGCTGCCTACCCTGATGAAATCTGAAGCCCAACAAGCTGAGCTTCCCTGACAAGCTGTACCATGGTTTCACACCAGGTTGTAAAGTGGAAAAGCATTCATTCAATTATCTTCCCCATCCACTTTCCTGCTACCCCTAGCTCTCTGAGGGCCACAAAGCCCCTTACAAGAGTGAGAAGATCCTCCTGACTAGAAGGCACTGTGAAGTTGCAGCAGGAGAGGAGAACTGCTAAAGTTCCATGGCTTCCTCTCTTTGGAAGGATTTCTCTTCTCACTACAGCCTCCCAATTCATAGTACATGCTGTTCAAGACCTTTGGAAGGAGCTCTATGAGTTTGGGAACTTTACACTTCTTAAGGAAATTCACCACAGCAATGTATCTACATTTTTTAGGTAAAAATAAATGTAAATCAAATACAGACCACTGTTTCACATTGGTTTGTGACAAATTTGTATGCATGGTTTAGGTAGGGAAAGGTTTTAACAAAGATCAAGCCAAAAAACAAAACACCCAAAGCCAAACAGATGCTATGGTTAAGGCTGCAGTCCAATATAACTTACCCAAGAGTAATCCTGCATTAATTTAATAGGCCTTACTTTTGAGTTATCACATTGGCTGTCTCATAATCTAGGTCTACCTGTACAGGGCCACAGATAACTGAGAGACCCCTAACCTTAACAATTAAGAAATTATTTCACTTTAAAAGACCCAAACAAAATGCAAGCCCTTCCAAGTCAAATTGGGGAAATGATGCAGACAAAAAGAATAAAATATTCATTACTCTGAACAACATCAAATAAAACTGCATACAAGTAAGCCCTTCAAAATTAAAAGTGTCCCTGTGAAAGCCTGGATGCAGTAATTCATTAAAAATAGAGATAGCGCCATGTTTTTTTCACAAAGAAAGCATTAAATTTTATATACTGAAATGAGGAAGGCTATGCAACATATAGAACACTCTTAATTTAGACTGAGTTTTCTGATAATGCAACCCACATACACTTCCAATTGCATCTAGCAAACGAAAGAATATTCATAAGCCAGGAAAAGTTAATATATGCATTTTCCATAACTGCTGTAGTCTAATGTCTTTTTTTAAAAAGACTTTACTGTAGGATTGTTTTGCCTCAATTTTTTAAAATCACTGCTGTATGCATAAACATATTCTTTTTAAATAAATGATAATTTCAACTTGCCCACTAACTTGCTCCTGAGAATGCATTAAAAAGAAAACAGACAAACATTACCTACAAAGAAAGTAAAACCCACAGTTAAGCCAGTTTAAAATCTGCAATGTGGGATTCCACATTTGCAAAAAAATTAGAACTTGTCCAGACATGTTTAAGCATAACTTAAGATATGAGAAACTGCTAAACAATAAATTGGCCCAAGATAGCTCCTAATACCAGTTAAGTTGCTAGATACATTTTCAAAGTCAGCAGGATTTCTATATTGCTTAACATCTGGCTGAGAAAAGAATGGAATGAACTCTCAAAACTAGTTAAGTATAACACTGAGTGAATGGAATCATTTGTAAAATAAATTGTCAACAAAATGTCTTTTAACTGTATCCCCAAATATCTATTTCCTCACTGCAAGAGCAATATGGCAGTGGAACCAGTTGCTTAAAGGGATTATGGGCTCTCCTACACTAGAAACATTCAGAAAGAAACTGGACAGCCATCTGACTGGGATGGTGTAAATTGGTGCCCTGCAACAGCAGGGGGTTGGACCCGATGGCCTTTATGGCCCCTTCCAACTCTACTATTCTATGATTCTAATCTTCAACTAGAATTATCTTCTAACCCCCAAGTTAGCTAACCATGAAGAACTCACAGTTCACAACTGCCACTTGTGTACAACCTGAGGTTGTTGTATGATGTGTGACCCCAGACAATATGGATTATTCATGCTTTAAACAAACTGAAACTCAACCCAGACAAGATGGAGGTCCTGTTGGTTGGCGGATCGGGTTTCGGAGAGGGTGGATTTGACCTGGTCCTGAATGGTGCAACACTCCCTCTTAGGGATAAGGTCCGCAGCTTAGGAGTACTCCTCGACCCGGAGCTTTCTTTGGAAGCTCAAGTGACAGCTGTGGCGAGGAACGCCTTCCTTCAGCTTCGGCTGATTAATCAGCTGTGCCCCTACCTGGAGTACGACTGCCTGGCGACGGTGACACACGCGCTGGTGACGTCCCGCCTAGACTTCTGTAACGCGCTTTACGTGGGGCTTCCCCTGAAGACAGTCCGAACACTTCAATTGGTGCAAAATAGAGCTGCCAGGTTGCTGACGGGGACGGGGTGATATGCTCACATGACTCCAGTCCTCCGTCAGCTTCACTGGCTTCCCATTGAAGCCCAGGCCCAATTCAAGGTGTTGATTATGACCTATAAAGCCCTAAACGGCTTGGGTCCTGGCTACCTGAACGAGCGCTTACGTCCGTATATGCCCGACCGCCCTTTGAGATCTGAGGGAGAGTCCCTT